>NW_028270185.1:11034379-11101879 GCF_037043375.1 Chiloscyllium plagiosum | reverse complement strand
ATGGAATACTCCCCAATTGCCCTGGATTGGGGCAGCTCCAACAACACTCAAGACGCTCGACACCATCCAGGATAAAGCAGCCCCCGCTCGACTGGCACCACATCCACAAGCATCCCCTCCCCCCACCACCGACGCTCAGTAGCAGCGGTGTGTACCATCTACAAGATGCACTGCAGAAAGTCACCAAAGATCCTCAGACCCATGACCACTTCCACCTTGAAGAACATGGGCTGCAGATACATGGGAACACCACTCACTCCAAGTTCCCTTCTGAGCCACTCCTCATCCTGACTTGGAAATATATCACTGTTCCTTCAGTGACGCCGGGTCAAAATCCTGGAATTCCCTCCCTCAGGGCATTGTGGGTCTACCTACAGCACACGGACTGCAGCGGTTCAAGAAGGCAGCTCACCCCCACCTTCTCAAGGGGCAATTAACCAGTGATACCCGTGTCTTATGATACATTACACTATTTGACTCAACAATTCTCTATGGTTGCTAGTTCCACTTTTGAACTTTATGTGATGCTGTTCCTGCTGAAATTCCTACTGGATTTATCTGTGATATATCAGCATTCCTTAATTGTCAATCTGGAGTTTTCTGTCCAATTCAATCATCACATGGACTCCAGTGAGACAGAGAGAGAGAGAGAGAGACATAAACACAGAGAGAGGGAGAGAGAGAGAGAGACTGAGACAGAGAGGGAAGGACAGAGAGAGAGAGAGAGACAGAGAGAAGGAGAGGGAGAGAGACAGAGAGAGACAGAGACAGTGAGGGGAGGGTAGACAGAGAGAGAGAGACAGACACAGAGAGAAAGGAGAGATGGAAGGAGACAAAGACAGAGAGGGAAGGGTAGAGAGAGAGAGACAAGCAGAGATAGAAACAGAGAGAGACTGAGACACAGAGAGATAGAGAGAAAGAGACATAGAGAGAGTCAGAGAGAGGGGGAGAGAGAGAGACAAAGAGGGAGAGAAAGGGAGAGAGAGAGAAAGAGTGAGAAGGAGAGAGAGGAAGAGTGAGACAGAGAATGAGAGATCAGAGAGAAGGAGATAAGAGAGGAAGACAGAGAGATAGAGAAAGAGAGAAACACAGAAAGTGAGGGAGACAGAGAAAGAGAGATGGAGATGGAAATAAAAAGACAGAGAGAGACACAGACAGAGGGACAAAGTGAGACAGACAGTGAGAGTTACTGATGGAGAGACAGAGACAGTCAGTGACAAAGGGGCCCAGTCACCATCACTGTCTCAGAGCACCAAGAACCACAGTGTGACCAATACCTCCAACAGTTTGGGAATGGGGAGCACAGGGACACAGGACTGTCCAGCCTGTCCTTAAACAGTCCTGAGAAGCTGGCAGTGCCAGGGGGAGGGGGGGACAGGGTCCTGTGGATCAAGTAAGGCCGACATGGCTGTGTGTCTGTGTCCCCTGTTCACAGCAAACACAATGAGACCTTTCTGTTGAACGTGTTAAACACTGACTCTCCAAACCGTCCCTGCCACTGCCATGACCTCTCTCAGTTTCCAACACTCACTCTGTTCCTTTGTCCATCTGCCTGTCCCTCTCAGTGTGTTCCTGTCTGTTTCCCTCCTCTCATCGGGTTGGTGGGATCTCCCCCTCTCCTCGTGACTCGCTCACTGTTATGTCAGTTCCCTGAGACACTGTGACCTCAGCTTTCTCTCACTCTTTGTTCCTGAAAACCCAGGGGCCTGAGTGACGTGGGATTTGTGGCAGAATCAGGTGAGACCCTCCTCAATTTCCGGAGCATCAGTACAGAATCCCAACCGTGTAGGAAGCAGGCCATTCGACCCATCAAATCCACATGACTCTCTGAAGAGCATCCTACCCAGACCCATTCCCCATCCCTGAAACCCTGCATTTCCCATGGCCAATCCACCCTAACTTGCACACCCCTGGGCACTATGGGGCAATTTTGCATGGCCAATCCACCCTAACCTACACATCACTGGACAATATGGGGCAATTTAGCATGGCCAATCCATCCTAACCTGCACATCCCTGAACACTATGGGGTAATTTAGCATGGCCAATCCACCCTAACCTGCACATCCCTGAACACTATGGGGTAATTTAGCATGGCCAATCCACCCTAACCTACACATCCCTGGCACTATGGGGTAATTTAGCATGGCCAATCCACCCTAACCTACACATCCCTGGATACTATGGGGTAATTTAGCATGGCCAATCCACCCTAACCTACACATCCCTGGATACTATGGGGTAATTTAGCATGGCCAATCCACCCTAACCTACACATCCCTGAACACTATGGGGTAATTTAGCATGGCCAATCCACCCTAACCTACACATCCCTGAACAATATGGGGCAATTTAGCATGGCCAATCCACCCTAACCTGCACTTCCCTGGACACTTTGGGGTAATTTAGCATGGCCAATCCACCCTAACCTGCACTTCCCTGGACACTATGGGGTAATTTAGCATGGCCAATCCACCCTAACCTGCACATCCCTGGACACTATGGGGTAATTTAGCATGGCCAATCCACCCTAACCTGCACTTCCCTGGACACTATGGGGTAATTTAGCATGGCCAATCCACCCTAACCTGCACTTCCCTGGACACTTTGGGGTAATTTAGCATGGCCAATCCACCCTTATCTGCACATCCCTGGACACTATGGGGTAATTTAGCATGGCCAATCCACCCTAACCTGCACATCCCTGGACACTATGGGGTAATTTAGCATGGCCAATCCACCCTAACCTGCACTTCCCTGGACACTTTGGGGTAATTTAGCATGGCCAATCCACCCTTATCTGCACATGCCTGGACACTATGGGGTAATTTAGCATGGCCAATCCACCCTAACCTGCACATCCCTGGACACTATGGGGTAATGTAGCATGGCCAATCCACCCTAACCTACACATCCCTGGACACTACAGACAATTTAGCATGGCCAATTCACCTAACCTGCACATCGTTGGACTGTGGGAGGATACCCACGCAGACACGGGGAGAATGTGCAAACTCCACACAGACAGTCGCCCGAGGGTGGAATCAAACCCAGGTCCCTGATGCTGTGAGGGTTGGTGCAGTCTGGATGGGCTGAATGGCCTCCTTCTACACTGTCGGGATTCTACAATTGTGTAACATTCACAGGCACAGTCTGCACATCGCCGAAGAGACAGGCAGTTATCCAGCTGAAACAGACACATCAGTCTGACTACTGTCTGGGGCAATGGTCAGTCGGTGTAGGGACGGGGTCAGCAGGGGGAGTGGTCTCTCATCATTCACAGCGCTGCACAGACAATGCTCAGGGTCTCCTCACCCTTGTCTTGGGGCTGTTCACCCTAGTTAGTCAGAGGTCTGGGCTGATTATAGTCCCCCGGGGAAGTTGGAGGGAGGTGATGGTCTGTTCATTGATTGCTGAGGAAGGTCCTGGTGTGGCAGTGGTGTTGGGAGCTGGGTGGAACAGCAGCAGAGACCACAAGAGGAGGGGAGGTAACTGGCAATGACCCCCCTCCCCCACCCCCATCCCACTACGGCCTCCACACACAGAGAGTGCAGGGGCAGTGTAGAGTGTGTTGTTGGGTCTCAAGGGGGCAAGTGGTTCAGTGGTTAGCACTGCTGCCCCACAGCATCAGGGATACGGATTCGATTCCACTCTCAGGTGACTGTCTGTGTGGAGTTTGCACATTCTCCCCGTGTCTGCGTGGGTTTCCTCCGGGTGCTCCAGTTTCCTCCCACAGTCCAAAGATGTGCAGGTTAAGGTGGATTGGCCATGCTAAATTGCTCATAGGGCTGAGGGGTGTGTAGTTTACGGGCATTAGTCAAGGGGAAATGTAGAGTAATAGGGTAGGGGAATGGGTCTGGGTGGGTTACTCTTCAGAGGGTCGGTGTTGACTTGTTGGGCTGAATGGCCTGCTTCCACACTGTAGGGGTTCTATAAAGTGCATTGTGATGGCTCTCTCATTTGGGGGGATAATGGGCAACTCAGGGGGCAGTTTGAGGCAGGAAGAGGCATTGAGGCTAGGGGAGGTGGGTAGGTAGTGGGGAATGTGGTGACCAGGCAGACCCCTGGTGCTCTGGGTCGCCACCAGCCTCTCTCTCACTGCAAAATGCAAGTGGAAAATACCAGGGCCAACACCCAGGGAGGGCACAGTCAGTGCCACTTTGAGGGGCAAAAGCAGACAGAGTGGGGGGGGGGGGGGGTGAAATCTCCATCAGGTGGACGTTAGGGCATTGACGGGGCAGAAACGTGAAGCAGGGGTTTGTGAACAATAACGATTCACAACTCAGTGAATGGCGCTCTTTATTCTGCCCGGAACGTGTTGGTCTTCCAGTGTAAGGAGTTGACCCTGACTGAGTGTTGCAGACTGGCACATTCCAAGCTCCAGGACGACGTGCTGAGGGACGCACTGAAGCCTGGGGCAGCTGCTGCCAAGGGGCAGTGGGGGAAGACCACCATCTGAGGTCTTCCTACTGAAGGTAAATGGGGGTCCGTTCAGTTATGGGACCCTCCTACTGCCTCCAATATCTGCAAATACAGTCTCGTGTAAGTAAGAAATGCCTTGGATTTGCTCGCACTGCACAGAGTCAAACTGCTCCAGTGACTGTGTACGTATGTAAAGATTTTTATGCCGAAAGTACATAGTTGAAGTAAAAAAATTGTTTTCATCGCTCATTTACAATTCACCCAAAAGGCAATGCATTTCGGGGTCAAAAGCTGTTTGGGGCTTGCAGACTGAACACTGGCATCTCCATGATGCCCTGGCACTAATGGCAGTGATTTAGACAAAGGAGGGCAAATTAGATTAGATTACTTACAGTGTGGAAACAGGCCCTTCGGCCCAACAAGTCCACACCGAAGCGCAACCCACCCAGACCCATTCCCCTACATTTACCCCTTCACCTAACACTACAGGCAATTTAGCATGGCCAATTCACCTAACCTGCACATCTTTGTGACTGTGGGAGGAAACCGGAGCACCCGGAGGAAACCCACACAGACACGGGGAGAATGTGCAAACTCCGCACAGACAGTCACCTGAGGCGGGAATTGAACCCGGATTTCTGGCGCTGTGAGGCAGCGGTGCTAACCACTGTGCCACCGTGCCACCCACAAACGTTGGCCAATGTTGAGCTGTTGCTCAGGGGAACGGAAACCATCACGACTCATGTGATGGAACCACACTGACCACGATGACAATTGGGTGAAAGTGAGGACTGCAGATGCTGGAAATCAGAGTCTGGGTCAGAGTGGTGCTGGAAAAGCAGGTCAGGCAGCATCCGAGGAGCTGGAAAATCGGCGTTTCGGGCAAAAGCCCTTCATCAGGAATATTGTGATGAGAATTGACTGACTGACAGTGGGTCTGGAATAGAAAGGGGATGAGCTGCGTCAATCCAGATTGAGAGCTGGTCATTACAGAATAATCACTCGGTTGGTATTGTAGGGAGGCATCTGCAGTCTCGAATCATTTTGGCTGTGTTCGCTTTTTGCTGGCTGTAACTTGAAGCTCATGTCTGAAATTGTCCAATTGCTTGCTTAAGATAAATGTGCGGTGCTGCATTTTGAAAAGGCAAACCAGGTCAGGACTTACACATTTAATGGTAAGGTCCTGGGGAGTGTTACTGAACCTTAGGGTGCAGGTGGAGGTGAAGTCACAAACAGACAGGGTGGTGAAGAAGTCTTTATTTCAGGATGTGGACTCAGGTGGACAAGGTTAGAAGTCACATGACACCAGGTTATAGTCCAACAGAATTATTTGAAATCACAAGCTGTTGGAGCTCTGCTCTTTCACATCATCTGACGAAGGAGCAGCGCTCCAAATGCTTGTGATTTCAGATAAACCTGATGGCGTATAATCTGATGTCATGTGACTTCTAATTTTATTGGTCAGCGCATTGAGTATAGGAGTTGGGATGTCACGTTGCGGCTGTACAGGACTTTTGGAATACTGCATTCAGTTCTGTTCTCCTTCCTATCAGAAAGATGTTGTGAAACTTGAAACAGTTCAGAAAAGATTAACAAGGATGTTGCTAGGGTGTGGAGGGTTTGAGCTATAGGGAGAGGCTGAATAGGCTGGGGCTGTTTCCCTGGAGGCTGAGGGGTGACCTTATAGAGGTTTATAAAATGATGAGGGGCATAGATAGGTAAATAGACAAAGTCTTCTCCCTGGGGTGAGGGAGACCAGAACTAGAGGGCATAGGTTTAGGGTGAGAGGGGAAAGATATAAAAGGGAGTTAAGGGGCAACTTTTTCACGCAGAGGGTGGTACGTGTATGGAATGAGCTGCCAGAGGGAGTGGTGGAGGCTGGTACAATTACAACATTTAAAAGGCATATGGGTTGGTATATGAATAGGAAGGGTTTAGAGGAATATGGGCCAAATGCTGGCAAATGGGACTAGATTAATTTGGCATATCTGGTCGGCATGGACAAGATGGACCGAAGGGTCTATTTCTGTGCTGTCTGACTCTATGTGACTCCAGACCCACAGCATTGTGATAGACTCTCAATGGTGCCTCTGGGTAATAAATGCTGATTTACTTTTGTTTTGTGAATTCACATAAAACATGTAATCCCTCTTTTTAGTTGCTTCACCATGTCAAGATTCCCAAGTTTTGGAATTCCCTACCTCTATAAGTCATCTGGATCGGTACATGAACAGGAAGGGTTTGGAGGGATACGGGCCAAGTGCTGGCAAATGGGACTAGATGAGGTTGGGATATCTGGTCGGCATGGACGAGTTGGACCGAAGGGTCTGTTTCCGTGCTGTACATCTCTATGATACTGTGATTCAATAACAGAAACTCAGCAGGTCTGGCAGCACGTGTGGGGAGAAAGCAGAGTTAATGCTCCTTATGAAGAGCTACCAGACGCGAAACACTAACTCTCCTCTCTGCCCACAGGAGCTGCTGAGTTTCTCTAGCAACATCTGCTTTTGTTGCAGGTTCCCAGCACCCACAGTTCTTTGTTTCATTTTATTTTATTGTCCAATTGCTCGTCCATTTCTGATATTTCACTCATGGACAATGAAAGGCTCCAGTGGGTGTTAGTGGGGACTCAGAGGAGGGAGCGTTTGCGATGGGATGTAGCTAATGACGGGTAAACTGTGCAGCCTAATGGTTGAGCAGTGACAAGGAAGAGGGGGGGGGAAGAGAGAAAGGGGATGGAAATCTCCCAGTGATACTCACTGAGTGACGATTTGTTCAGGGTACGCTGAGTGGTGAGATGGGACTGGGGTCAGAGCAGCACTCTAGAGGGTGGGATGATCATTAGTGAGGTGGGTGTGGAGAGGTAGCGTGAGCCTTCATTTGCAAAAAGCCTCCAAAAATCTCGACACAGTTCTCCCATTGGCCAACAACAGTAAGATTCAGGTCTTTATTACCAGCCTCCTTCTGCCTTAATATGTCTGAGCCTTGGTCTCAACTGCTCTCCTTTCCTGTTAGAATGGGTCTCTGTCCCACCTGCTGTGTCTGTCCATCTCTCTCACTTATGTTTCCCTTTATCAGTAACTCTCAAGAGTCCTCTCCCTATCTGTGTCTCTGTCACTCTCTGTCTATCTCTGTCTCTCATTTTCCATTTCTGTCTCCATTTAGTTCCCTCTCTCTGTCTCACCCTCACTTTCCATCTGTCCATCTCTGTCTGTCTGTCTCTCTCTATCTCTCCCACATTCTCTCCAGCTGCTTCTCTCTCTATGTGATCTCTCTTGCTGTCTCTATCTCTCTCTGGATGTATCTTGCTCTCTCTCTCTGGCTATCTGTTTGTCTTTGTCTGGTCTGTCTCTCCTCTATCTCTCCCACATTCTCTGTGGCTGCCTGTCTCTCTCAGGCTGTCTCTGTGTCTCCCATCCTCTCTGACTGTCTCTGTCTGTCTGTCTCTGTGTCTCTGGTTGTCAATTGTCTCCCTGGCTATGTGTCTCTGCCTGACTGTCTGTCTCCTCTGTGTCCCTGACTGTCTGTCTCCTCTGTGTCCCTGACTGTCTGTTGGTGTCCGTCTCAGTCTCAGTCTCACTCACTCTGGCTGTCCTCTCCCTCTCTCTCACTCACTCTCTCTGGCTGTGAGTCTTTGTCTGCCTCTCTGTCTCACTGTCTCTCTCTGTCTGTTGTCTCTCTCTCTCTCTCATTCACTCTGTCTGGCTATGAGTCTTTGTCTGCCTCTCTGTCTCACTGTCTCTCTCTGTCTGTTGTCTCTCTCTCTCTCACTCCCTCTCTCTCTGGCTGTGAGTCTTTGTCTGCCTCTCTGTATCTCGCTGTCTCTCTGTCTCTCTCTGTCTGTTGTCTCTCTCTCTCTCACACACACACTCTCTCTCTGGCTGTGAGTCTTTGCCTCTCTGTATCTCACTGTCAATGTCTCTCTCTGTCTGTTGTCTCTCTCACTCCCTCTCTCTCTGGCTGTGAGTCTTTGTCTGCCTCTCTGTCTCTCTCTGTCTGTTGTCGCTCTCTCACTCTCTCACTCACTCTGTCTATCTGTTTGTTTCTCCCTCTCCTCTATCTATCTGTGTCCGTTTGGATTATTCTCTTGAACAGAGCCTCTCTGAGTCTCGATGTTTTTCTGAGGGAGAGAGAGGAATGAATCAGCCAGGGCTCCAACATCCCACTACAGTTCAGTTAGCTCTGGGAACACCCTCAGAAAATGGTACACGGCTCCCACGTTGGACTTTTCAAGAGTTCCACGCTGAAGATCCTGGAGGGCAGCTAGGGACAAACTGAGCGGCTGGGGCTGTCGGTCAAAAGGGGGCCGGAGAGATGGTTCTGACCTCGGTGACCGACAGGGGGCTGGGCTTGCTAAATGGCCACAGTATTTTACAAGGCTCCCATGGCACTGACCATAACTCACAGGCTGCAGACAAAACTCTCCCCCCCGTTTCCTGCACAACATTGTCTCAGCGATCGAAGGTTTAGAGTTAACTGGGTGGTCTTTAAAGGCTGTGTCCTCACCCCCCCCCCCCCCCCCCCCCCACCCCCGGGGTCTCAGGGACAGAAGAAACCCCAGGGGGAGGTCCTACAAAAAAACACTTTGACATGTAAGTCCGGACAATGTGCTTCCTGTCTGCCACAGTTAAATACATTCCCACATTCTATACCACCCAGTCTGATCGCCTGGCCTCTCTTTCTCCCTCTCTGTCTCACTTGCTGTTTGTATTTTGATTCCCGGATCACCTATTCCTTACCCTCCCAGCATTTCTCCTTATTCATTTCCCAGCTGAGTCGCATCTCTCTCTCTCTCTCTCTCTCTCACACACACACACACACACACAGAGTCATAGAGATGTACAGCACAGAAACAGACCCTTCGGCCCAACTCTGCCATGCCGATCAGATATCCTAAATTAATCTGGTACCGTTTGGCATTATTTGACCCATATCCCTCTGACCCCTTCCTATTCATATACCCATCCAAATGCCTTTTAAATGCTGTAATTGTACCAGCCGCCACCACTTCCTCTGGCAGCTCATTCCATACACATACCAACCTCTGTGTGAAAATATTGCGCCTTATGTCCCTTTTATATCTTTTCCCTCTCACCTTAAACCTACGCCCTCTTTAGACTCCCCCACCCCAGGGAAAAGACCTTGTCTATTTACCCTATCCATACCCCTCATGATTTTATGAACTTCTATAAGGTCCCCCTCAGCCTCCGACGCTGCAGGGAAAACAGCCCCAGCCTATTCAGCCTCTCCCTGTAGCTCAAACCCTCCAATCCTAGCAACATCCTTGTAAATCTTTTCTGAACCCTTCCAAGTTTGACAACATCCTTCCTATAGCAGGGAGACCAGAATTGCACAGCATTCCAACAGTGGCCTAACCAATGTCCTGTACAGCTGCGACATGACCTCCCAACTCCTGTACTCAATGCAGCATCCAGGGTGACAAGGAACTGCACAGTGACCAATTCAAAGTTGGAAGCAGACCGATTGATCTGAAAAGCGGCCCCGCTGGCAGTGCAGCACTCCCTCAGTACAGGAGCTGGCTTTTGAACAAGGTGGTGTGTACAACTCCCATGATATCCCAACATCGCGGGCAGCAGGGTGGAGAGCAACAACAACAAGAACTTGGATCTGTACGGGACTTTTAAATGTTCACAGGAGCTTTGAGTTCAAGAGTACAGGGAAAGAGAGACAGAGAAAGACAGACAGATGGAGAGAGACAGACAGACAGACGGAGAGAGAGAGAGAGAGACAGAGAAAGAGACAGACGGAGAGAGAGAGACAAAGAGACAGACAGACGGAGAGAGAGACGGAGAGAGACAGATAGATGGAGAGAGAGAGACAGAGAAAGACAGAGAGAGACAGAGTGAAATTTGAACATGTGGTTCAGACAGAAGTACATCTGCTTTCAAACAACATTCTGTGTGTGTGTTTGTCAGTGTTTACATTAGTGGCTGTGTGTGTGTCTGTGTCTGTGTGAGAGTGTCTGTGTTTACCTCTGTTTGTGTGTGTATATGTATGTGTGTGTCTGTGTGCCTGTGTGTGTGTGTGCATGTGTGTGTATGTATCTGTGTCTGTGTATGTGTCTATCTGTGTGTGTGAATGTGTGTGTGCCCATGTCTGTGTGCATGTGCCTGTGCGTATGTATATGTCTGTGTATGTGTGTATCTGTGTGAATGTGTGTATGTGAGTGTGTGTGTGTATGCATGTGTGCGTGAGTGTGCCCATGTCTGTGTGTATGTGTCTGTATTTGTGTGTGTGTCTGCATGTGTATCTGTGTGTGTGCGTGTATGTATCTCTGTGTGTGTGTATGTGCCTGTGTGTCTATGTGCCCGTGTCTGTTTGTGTGTTTATGTATGTATCTGTGTGTGTGTATATGTGTGTGCGTGTGTGTCTGAGTGTGTCTGTATCTGTGTGTGTGTATCTGTGCATGCGTGTGTCTATATCTGGGCAAAAGTGAGGACTGCAGATGCTGGAAACCAGAGTTTAGATCAGAGTGGGGCTGGAAAAGCACAGCAGGTCAGGCAGCATCCGAGGAGCAGGACAATGGACATTTCGGGCAAAGCCCTTCATCAGGAATAGAGGCAGGGAGCATCTAGGGTGGAGAGATAAATGGTGGGGAGGTGGGGCTGGGGAGAAGGTAACAGAGTACAATAGGTGAATGGGGGTGGGGATGGAGGTGATAGGTCAGAGGGCAGGGTGGAGCGTATAGATGGGAAGGGAGATTGACAGGTAGGACAGATCATGGGGACAGTGCTGAGCTGAAAGGTTGGAGCTGGGGTAAGGTGGGGGGAGGGGAAATGAGGAAACTGGTGAAGTCCACCATGTGTCTGTATGTGTGTGTGTGCATTTGTCTGTTTGTGTGTGTGTGTCTGTTTGTGTGTGTGCGTGTCTGTATGTGTGTGTGTGCGCGTCTGTATGTGTGTGTGCATGTCTGTATGTGTGTGTCTGTATGTGTGTGTGTGCGTCTGTATGTGTCTGTATACGTGTGCATGTCTGTATGTGTGTGTGCGTGTCTGTATGTGTGCATGTGTGTGTGTCTGTATGTGTGTGTGTGAGTGTCTGTATGTGTGTGTGCGCGTGTCTGTGTGTGCACACGTGTCTGTATGTGTGTGTATGTGTCTGTGTGTGCGTGTCTGTATGTGTGTGTGTCTGTATGTGTGCGTGTGTGTGTCTGTATGTGTGTGCGTGCATGTCTATGCGTGTGTGTATGTGTCTGTATGTGTGTGTGTATGCGTGTCTGTATGTGTGCGCGTGTCTGTATGTGTGTGTGTAAACTTGTCTAAGACTCAAATAGTGAAGCAATCATCTAGGTGTGAAACAAGGTCCACTAATCTGTTACTGTCACATCTCTGTGCTGTTCAACATTCTCAGCAGCATGAAACCCCCGCAGAGCCCCTCCCCCAGACCCCAGACAAAGTTGTTTCTTCCTCTGCAATCACAGCTCAGAGGGCAGGAGTGGATGGAGGGGAGTCCAAGTGTTAGAGTGCACAACAAAGTCAACTTTATGTTGAAAAGGCTCCTGTACTTTATCACTAGATCAGTAATCCAGATCTTTAGGCTCATGTTCTGAGACATGAGTTTAAATCTCATCAATCTGGAAATATAACCTCCTCTAGTGAGCACCATTGTGGCAAAAAAATCCCACCTGAGTCACGGGAAGGAAATGGCTCAGTGGTTAGCACTGCTGTCTCACAGCACCAGGGACCCAGGTTCAATCCCACCCTTGGGTAACTGTCTGTGTGGAGTTTACACATTCTCCCCGTGTCTGCGTGGGTATCCTTTGGGTGCTCTGGTTTCTTCCCACAGCCCAATGATGGGTGGATTGACCATGGGAAATGCAGGTTTACAGGGATGCTTTTTGGGTCTGGGTGGGATGCTCTTTGGAAGGCAGACTCGAGGGGCCAAATGGCCCACTTCCACACTGCAGGGACCCTATGAAATCTGCCGTCCTTACTTGGAGTGGCCACACGTGACTCCAGACCCACAGCAATGCGGATTAGTGTGAACTCAGCTGGGAATGGTCAGTAACTGCTGACCTGAACAGCAATGCCCCAAGTACCACATCAAAACATACCCCCTTTCCATTGCCTGAGCTCTGCCAATGTGCTGTAACTCCTGCACACTTCCTTTGCCCAGCATTTCATATTCTCATCCTCAGTTTCATCCTTTCATGTCCCCCGGCCCCCCACTCTCGGACTTTACCTCTTTTCACATTGGAAGAGGTCGAATAAGCTGGGGCTGTTTTCCCTGGAGCGTCAGAGGCTGAGGGGTGACCTCATAGAGGTTTACAAAGTCATGAGGGGCATGGATAGGGTGAGAGGGGAAAGATATAAAAGAGAGCTAAGGGGCAACTTTTTCACACAGAGGATGGTACGTGTATGGAATGAGCTGCCAGAGGAAGTGGTGGAGGCTGGTACAATTACAACATTTAAAAAGCATCTGGATGGGTATATGAATAGGAAGGGTTTGGAGGGATATGGGCCGGGTGCTGGCAGGTGGGACTAGATTGGGTTGGGATATCTGGCCAGCATGGACGGCTTGGACCGAAGGGTCTGTTTCCATGCTGTACATCTCTATGACTCTATGTCACACACCCCCCCCCCACTCTCTGACTTTACCTCCTTTCATGCCCCCCCCCCCCCCCCCCCCCCCCCCCCCCCCAACAACTCTCTGACTTTATCTCGTCCTCCCCAGCTCCCTGAGAGGTCAGTGCTCCTTTAACGCTGGCTCTCGGGCATCGCCCATTCCCCACCCCTCCACCACCCTTTGTCTCTCTTTGGATATCCTGCCCTGCCTCACCTTCATCGATTCCCCCTTGAAAGCTCTTTGACGATTGGCCACCTGGCAAAACGCCTCCTTACGCGTCACATTTTGTGCGGTAACGTTCCTGCTAAATGCACTTGGAACCTTTTCCTACATTCCGGTGGCCATACCAAGGCGGGTCGTTTTTGTTGGTGCTTCCCTGAACATCCCTCATCCCACCTCGATGCACATGAGGGTGGGATGCCAGTAAGCTTCAGAGCCTGGTAAATGTTGTGGGTTGGGGGCATAAAGCGAAATCCCAATTTGGAATTTAGAATTCAATGAATTGATACATTAATTTAGCTAATTAAAAATATGGAGTTGAAAGCTAACCTCACAAATGGCAAACTATAATTAGATATCGCTTTTGCAGACAAATCCGAGTTTTCAGGGAAGGAAATTTGCCTTCCTTACTTGTTCTGATCTACATGTGACTCCAGACCCACAGTGATGTGGTTGCTTCATAACTGCCCTTTGCAAGAGTCAAACAAGCCACTTAGTTCAGGGGCAACTAGGAAGAGGCAACAAATCCTGGCCTTACCAGCGTTGCGCCACATCCCTTCAAAAGGATTTTTAAAAATTTAAGACATTTTTGAACTTATTGCGAACTGATCAGGAAGCAGAGAATCCTGACTGTGGAAACAGGCCATTCAGCCCATTGGGACCACGTTGACCTTCCCAAGAGCATCCCACCCAGACCCGACCCGCTGCCCTCCCCTATCCCTGTAACTCTGTATTTCCCACGGCTAACCCACCTAGTCTGCACATCCCTGAACACTATGGGGTAGTTTAGCATGGCCAATCCATCTTAACCCTCACATCCCTGGGCACTATGGGGCAATTTAGCATGGCCAATCCACCTTAACCTGCACATCCCTGCATACTATGGGGCAATTTAGCATGGCCAATCCACCTTAACCTGCACATCCCTGAACACTATGGGGCAAGTTAGCATGGTCAATCCATCCTAACCTGCACATCCCTGGATACTATGGGGCAATTTAGCATGGCCAATCCACCCTAACCTGCACATCCCTGAACACTATGGGGTAATTTAGCATGGCCAATCCACCCTAACCTGCACATCCCTGAACACTATGGGGTAATTTAGCATGGCCAATCCACCCTAACCTGCACATCCCTGAACACTATGGGGTAATTTAGCATGGCCAATCCACCCTAACCTGCACATCCCTGAACACTATGGGGTAATTTAGCATGGCGAATCCACCCTAACCTGCACATCCCTGAACACTATGGGGTAATTTAGCATGACCAATCCACCCTAACCTGCACATCCTTGGACACTATGGGGCAATTTAGCATGGCCAATCCACCCTAACCTGCACATCCCTGGACACTATGGGGTAATTTAGCATGGCCAATCCACCCTAACCTGCACATCCTTGGACACTATGGGGCAATTTAGCATGGCCAATCCACCCTAACCTGCACATCCCTGAACACGATGGGGTAATTTAGCATGGCCAATCCACCCTAACCTGCACATCCTTGGACACTATGGGGCAATTTAGCATGGCCAATCCACCCTAACCTGCACATCCCTTAATACTATGGGGCAATTTAGCATGGCCAATCCACCCTAACCTGCACATCCCTTAATACTATGGGGTAATTTAGCATGGCCAATCCACCCTAACCTGCACATCCCTTAATACTATGGGGTAATTTAGCATGGCCAATCCACCCTAACCTGCACATCCCTTAATACTATGGGGTAATTTAGCATGGCCAATCCACCCTAACCTACACATCCCTGAACACTATGGGGCAATTTAGCACGGCCAATCCACCCTAACCTACACATCCCTGAACACTATGGGGCAATTTAGCACGGCCAATCCACCCTAACCTACACATCCCTGAACACTATGGGGCAATTTAGCATGGCCAATCCACCCTAACCTGCACATTTTTGGACTGTGGGAGGAAACCGGAGCACCCGGAGGAAACCCCACGCAGATACGGGGTGAATGTGCAAGCTCCACACGGACAGTCGCCCAAGGACTGGGATCGAACCTGGGTCCCTGGTGCTGTGAGGCAGCGGTGCTAACCACTGAGCCACTGTGCTACCCAGGGGGCCCAGCATTTTGCAAAAGAAGCAAAAAAAACACAAATTGAGATAAAAACACAGTGAGGGGTGCGTATTTGCAAACTTGTGCCCGGAACTGTGTTGAGGGTCAGTCAGGAGAGAATTGGATGGCTCCTTAAGGACAGAGTTAAGGAGAGACAGCAGGAAATTGGCGCTATGTTGAAATGCTCAGGGAGCCGGTGGGGACTGAATGACCTCATTCTGAGCCACAACAATCCTGTTGTAGCCCTCACAGCGTTTGAATGAAGACTCCATTGCGATCAGGCTCTCCACTTCTGTGGAGATTTCTGCACTCCTACCATCTCCACCATCTGTAGGCTGCTAAGATGGAAATTTGGAGTGGGCTAGACACTGCTGTAAAAAATGGAAAGGTCATTCCGCCCACTGCATCCTCCAATTTTGGGGAGGCAATGACCTTATTATCGCTGGACAGGCGCTGGAGATTACAGTCAAGATCAGAGTGGTGCTGGAAAAGCACAGCAGGTCAGGCAGCATCCGAGGAGCAGGGAGATCAACGTTTCGGGCAAAAGCCCTTCATATCCTGATGAAGGGCTCCTGCCCGAAACATCAATTCTCCTGCTCCTCAGATGCTGCCTGACCTGCTGTGCTTTTCCAGCACCACTCTGATCTTGATTGTTCATGCAGGGACCCAGGTAATGTTCTGGGGACCCCAGGTTCAAATCCTGCCACCGCAGATGGTGGAATTTGAATTATAGAGTCATCCAGCACGGAAACAGACCCAGCAGTCCAACCAGTCCATGCCAACCATAATCCCAAACTAAACTACTTGCAATTCAACAAGTGTCTGAAGTTCGGAGTCTAATGATGACCATGGACCAAGTGTCGGAAAACCCCATCTGTTTCACTAATGCCCTTTAGGAAAGGAATCTGCCATCCTTACCTGGTCTGGCCTACATGTGACTCCAGACCCACATCAACATGGTTGGCTCTTAACTGCCTTCTGGATCCTTAGGGATGGGCAATAAATACTGAATGTAGGTTTGCTCACTGAGCTGGAAGGTTTCAGACGTTTCGTCACCATACTAGCTAACATCATCAGTGAGCCGCCGGTGAAGCACTGGTGGTGTAGCCCTTCACCAGAGACTCTCACTGATGATGTTACCTAGTATGGTGACAAAACGTCTGAAACTGAACCTTCCAGCTCAGCGAGCAAACCTACATCCATAACCTCAAACTGAGCTACAAATCTTCTCAAAAACGGGCTAGCAATAAATGCTGGCCTAGCCAGCGAAACCCTCATCCAGTGAATGAATAAAGAAAAATTAGCACTTGGCAATTCCACACCCCAGATATGTTTAATGACGTCTTTTTTCTTTAATCAATCCTTATTGGACATGGGGCACAGCCTGAGCTTTGAGCATCGATTCTCCACCCAGGCTCTGCCACTACAACACAGGGCCCATTTAGAAAATGGAGTTTATTTGATCAATTTGTAATGGACTAGTCATTAGCGTTCACTTGTTCCTGCTCTTATCAGGCTATGTTCTGAAACAGCAGAAATGAACAATATTTGAGAGAACTCATCCATTCTTTCCCATCTGTGCAATACCATCCAGCCCAGTGGCTACAAGAGGCTGGTATTGCATTAAGCAATGAAGGAAATCAGTATAAAACATTCCTTCGGCGATCCCAACAGAGCCACAGAGATGCCCAGCATGGAAACAGACCCTTCAGTCCAACTCGTCCATGCCAACCAGGTATCCTAAATTAATCAAGTCCCATTCTCCAGCACTTGGCCTATATCCCTCTAAATCCTTCCTATTTATATACCCATCCAGATGGCAGATCCCTTCCCTAAAGGGACATTAGTGAACCAGACGGGGTTTTCTGACAAACAGTACATGGTCATCAGTAGATTCTGAACCCCAGATACTTGTTGAATTGCAACCTGATGGGGACTACCTTAGTTTAGGATTATGGTTGGCATGGACAGGTTGTAATTGTACCAGCTTCCACCACTTCTTCTGGCAGCTCATTCCATACACGCACCACCTTCGGTGTGAAAAAGTTGCCCCTTAGGTCTCTTTTATATCGTTCCCCTCTCACCCTAAACCTATGCCCTCTAGGTCTGGACTCCCCTTCCCCAGGGAAAAGATCTTGACTAATCACCCGATCCATGTCCCTCATGATTTTATAAACCTCTCAGCCCTCAGCCTCCGATGCATCCAGGGAAAACAGCCCCAGCCTGTTCAGCTTCTCCCTATAGCTCAAACCCTCCAATCCTGGCAACATCCATGTAAATCTTTTCTGAACCCTTTGACGCTCAGCGGCACGGTGGCTCAGTGGTTAGCACTGCTGCCTCACAGTGCCAGGAGCCCAGGTTCAAATCCCACCTTGGGCAACTGTCTGTGTGGAGTTTGTACATTCTCCCTGTGTCTGTGTGGGTTACCTCCCACAGTCCAAAGATGTGCAGGTTAGGGTGAATTGGCCGTGCTAAATTGCCTGTAGTGGTAGGTGGATTAGTCAGGGGTTAATATAGAGGGGTAGGTTTTTCATCGGAGGGTTGGTGTGGACATGTTAGGCCAAAGGGCCTATTTCCACACTGTAAGGTAATCTAATCTTTCAAGTTTACAACATCTTTCCTACAGCAGTGTTGCAATTCAGAAAGCAACAAAGGCTGGAGGTTACAGTGGGTCAGGCAGCATCCATGGAGAGAGAGAGAGAGCTAACGTTTCGAGTCAAGTTCTCACTTTAGAAAGACATGTGAAGGCGCTGGGAGAGGGGGAGGCAATGTAATGTATAAGGAACAATTCCGAAGAGGCTGCAGGAGCAAAGGGACAGGGGGAGGTTCAGGAAAATCATTGGAGGTGGCAAGAAAATTGGAAAATTTGGCAACAGCTGATCCTCTGCTGTGTAAACAGGGGATCAGCATAAAAGGTACATGGCGTACAGAAGTTAGGAGGTAAGGTCAAACACTCATTTGATCTCAACGAGAGCATCATGTCCAGTTCTGGGCACCTCCTTAAGGAAGGATGTGAGGCAGTGGAGAGGGCACAGGAGAGATTCACAAAATCCCGTTCCGGGGATGAGGAACTTCCGTTGGATTGTTCCGGAAGAGATTTACCAGGGTGTTGCCAGGTATGGAAGGTTTGAGTTATAACTAAAGACTGGATAGGCTGGGACTTTTTTCCCTGGAGCGTAGGAGGCTGAGAGGCGACCTGATAGAAGTTTATAAAATATTGGAGGGTATAGATAGTTAATGGTTGCTGTCTTTTCCCTAGGATGGGGGAGTTCAAGACGAGGAGAGAGATTTTTAAGGAGAGAGATTTAAAAATTTGTACATAGAGAGTGGCTCGCGTGTGGAATGAACTTCCTGAGGAAGTGGTGGATGTGGGTACAGTTACAACATTTAAAAGAGATTTGGATCAGTCCATGAATAAGAAACGTTTGGTGGGATATTGGCTAGGAGCAGGCAGGTAGGGACTGGTTTAGTTTGGGATTATGGTTGGCACGGACTGGTTGGGCTGAAGGGTCTGTTTCCATGCTGTATTGCAGACTGTTCTCCCTGCCGAAGAAAAGGTTTCCAAAGAGATTTTGAAACTGTTCAAAATCCTGAGGGTTCTGGACAGAGTGAAAGAAACGATTAGATTAGATTCCCTACAGTGTGGAAACAGGCCCTTCAGCCCAACGAGTCCACATCAACCCTCCGAAGAGTAACCCAACCACCCCCCCCCCCCTACACTTACCCCTGACTAATGCACCTAACACTATGGACAATTTAGCATGGCCAATTCACCCTAACCTGTACATCTTTGGCTTGTGGGAGGAAATCAGAGCACCCAGGGGATGAATGTGCAAACTCCACACAGACAGTCATCCGGGGTGGGATTCTGAACCTAGGTTCCCTGCGCTGTGAGGCAGCAGTGCTAACCACTGAGCCACCGCACCATCCCAATGTGGTGATAATCAATACTGTTCCATACAGTGAGTGGTTAGCGTCTGGAATGCACTGCCTGAGAGTGTGGAGTTTGAGGCCAATTCAGACGAGGCTTTGTACAAGTTGATATCTGACAAAGGATGGTGTGCAGGATTACAGAGAGATGTGTGGAGAGCCAGTATAGAGGAGGCAGGCTGAACGGTCTCCTCCTGTGAGCCAAGGCCTGGATTTAATGGTAATCCAAATGTACACACAGCACCTTATTCCATGAGAAAACTTTCTATTAAAATTCCCCAGGCGAAGGCTGATAAAGCTGTAGCTAATTTTAAGGCTGCATCAAGAATTAAAACTTTGAAAATGAAAGTAATGTGCGTGAGAGGAATTTTTTATCCTCGATACAAGATGGAAATTACAGGAGACTTCATAGTCACTGTGGTCAGTTTTATAAGTGCCTGTGGGGAGTTACACTAAATTACTTTACCCAGCTTTGAAAAAAGTACAGAACATTCCTTAGATTCTCATTAAACAATTCTTTTCACTTCAGGTGCACTTACGGGTTTAATTTATTGTCATCATGTGGCTCCCAATACTTTATTTTAGGTGAATCTCTTTTTAAAAACTATTAAAAGCGGTTGCAAAGCTCCAAACCAGACCACAGCTGATGCCTGCCTTAACTTTAATTCCTCCCCCAGGTTCCGCAACCCCTTCTACCCTCGTCCTGTGGCACAGTGGTAGTGTCCCTACCTCTGAGGCAGCAGGTTCAGAGGTGTGTCACAATATCTTAAGACAGGTTGATTTGAGCATATCTATGCCCTTGGCAGAACTGGGTACTGCAGATGCTGGAGATTAGAGTCAAGATTATAGTGGTGCTGGAAAAGCACAGCAGGTCAGGCAGCATCTGAGGAGCGGTGTTAGACCAGGGTACCTATACCCTTCTCTAACACTGCTGCAAAGAACTGCCTGAGTTTCCTACCTTGCATTTGTCGGATCAGATTGTCAAATTTCAAACAGTCACAACAATTTGTAATGCTGGGGAAATGGGTGCTGATGGGTGGGTGTGGTGCGTCTGATTGGCTGAGGTATTGCCATGGAGAGGGCAATGCAGAATAATAGGCTCTTATTCAATCTAATAACTGGAAGATAAGGTTTGAACATGTTCCTGGTGTTTTGTAGAATCCCTCCAGTGTGGACCCGGGCTATTCGGCCCATTGAGTCCACCCCAATCCCTCCAAAGAGCATCCCACCCCCCTACTCTATGCCTGTAACCCTGCATTTTCCATAGCCAACCCACCTAGGCCATACATTTCTGAACAATTTAGCATGACCAATCCATCTAACCTGCACATCTTTGGACTGTGGGAGGAAACCAGAGCACCAGAGGAAACCCATGCAGACACAAGGGGGAACATCCAGACTCCACACGGACAGTCACCCAAGGGCGGAATTGAACCCGGGTCCCTAGCATTGTGAGGCAGCGGGTTCTGACCACTGAACCATTGTGCTGCCCATGCCACCGCTAAATGTGTTACATTATGAGCTTGACTGATTATCTCAAACTGGTGGTTAGTGGAGCTATTAGCGCACTTGGGATTATTTGGTAAGTTTGACCCAATCATATGTAACAGTGGACATTTAGTCTTGGGATTTGAGTGGACAGGCTGGTGGAGTACAATCTGTATACTGTCTGTTGCAAACAGCCAAAGGAACATGGTGTTGCCCTCAATCTGCTAATCATTGGGATGTACCTGCCCACATACCTGACACTGCACTGGCACTGAAAATCTAAACCCTAGGTTCAAAGCGATCAAACCTCATCAGACAGCACCTTCACAACCTGCAACCACTTCCATCTAGAAGGACAAGGGCAGCAGATACATGGGAACACCACCATCTGCAAGTTCCCCGCCAATCCACCTACCACCCTGACTTGGAAATATATCGCCGTTCCTTCACTGTCGCTGGGTGAGAATCCTGGAATTCCCTCCCTAATTGTCCCGAATGGGCAGTAGCGGTTCAAGAAGGCAGCTCACCACCACCTTCTCAAGGAGCAGTTAGGGACGGACTATCATTACTGGCCCAGCCAATGATGCCGGCATTGTAGGAACGAACAAAAACAAAATTAAAGTAAGCTCGCATCCTTTTTGTTTGGAGACAGAAGAGTTCCAGATTAGCACTCTTCTCAGGACGAACAAATGCTTCCTGACATTATGCCTGAGCAGCCTAAGACATTAAAAATAGGAGCAAAATTAGACCATTCAGCCCATCAAGGGCTCCTCAACCATTCAATAAGATCGTGCGGATCTGATAATCCTCAGCTTCACGCGCCTGCCATTTCCTCATTACCTTTCATTCCCTTACTGATTAAACATATTTCTAACTCAGCCTTGAATATACTTCATGACCCAGTCTTGACGGTAAAGAATTCCACAGATTAGTTCCCCACGGAGAGATGAAATTCCTCCTTGTTCCAATGTTAAGGCGTTAGCTTCTTGTTCAGGATGCCCTCGGACATACTCTGTCCAAGCCCGGGCGCACTCCTGAAAACTGCCCCTTGGGTTTCAAATCATCAAACAAGCAAACAAAGGGAACTTTGTGTTCCCAGACGGGAATATCCCATGGGATCTCACTGAGCCACACATTGGGTTTGAGGGAGCATTTCCGAGAAGGAAGTGAGAATTCTAGGGAAAGGGGTTCCAGAGCTTGGAACCCAAGCATGAGAACAGGAAATAGCAGTAAAAGGAGGCCACTCAGCCCCTTAAACCTGCTCTGCTACCCACCTGTATCAGGACTGCTCTTCAACCTCAATCACAATTCGCCACACACTCACAGAATCATAGAGATGTACAGCATGTAAATAGATCCTTCGGCCCAACTCACCCATGCTGACCAGATACCCTAATCTAATCTAGTCCCATTTGCCAGCACCCGGCCCAAATCCCTCCAAACCCTTCCTATTCATATACCCACCCAGATGCCTTTTAAATGTTGCAATTGTACCAGCCTCCACCACTTCCTCTGGCAGCTCATTCCATACACGTACCACCTTCTGCGTGAAAAGGTTGCCCCTCAGGTCCCTTTTATATCTTTCCCCTCTCACCCTAAACCTATGCCCTCTAGTTCTGGACTCCCCCACCCCAGGGAAAAGACCTTATCTATTTACCCTATCCATTCCCCTCATGATTTTATAAACCTCTATAAGGTCACCCTTCAGCCTCTGACGCTCCAGGGAAAACAGCCCCAGCTTGTTCAGCCTCTCCCTGTAGCTCAGATCCTCCAACCCTGGCAACATCCTTGTAAATCTTTTCTGAACCCCTTCGAGTTTCACAATATCCTTCCAGTCTCCATGATCCATTTGGTATCTTTAACATGTGCACGCATACCTCTCAGTTAGGAGGAGGCCATTCAGCCCTTTGAGCTTGCATCACCAGTCAATGCAATCAGATTATGGCCTCAGCCTATGCCGTTAGATACCATTTAAATGTCCAATCATGGCTCTAGAAATCTATTGGTCTCTGCCCTCAATGAATGGTGGCATGGTGGCTCAGTGGTTAGCACTGCTGCCTCCCAGCACCAGGGACCCAGGTTCGATTCCCATCTCGGGTGACTGACTGCGTGGAGTTTGCACATTCTCCCCAAGTCTGCCTGAGTTTCCTCCAGGTGCTCCTCCCACAGTCCAATGATGGGCAGGTTAGGGTGGATTGGCCGTGTTATTTTCCCCACAGTGTGCAGGCTAGGTAGGTTAGCCACGGGGAACGTAGGGTTACAGGGATCGGTAGAGAGGTGGGTTTGCGTGGGATGCTGTTTGGAGGGTTGGTGTGAATTTGATGGCCCGCTTTCACACTGTAGGGATCGACCATGGTTCTCTGGGGTAGAAGGTCCACCTCCCTCTGAGTGAGGAAATCCCTCCTGTTCCCAAGTGGGCACCTCTTCTTCTGAGAGTACACCCTTATTGCTTCAGATTCCTCCAGGCCATGGAGCAATTTTGGTAATTTTGCAAACGTCTAAAACGCAGCCGAAGCCTTGGGCATTGACGTAGGGGTGAAGGAATTTGGGGGACATGGAATTAGGAGGGCAGAAATCTCAAGGGGCAATGGGGACCAGAGGGAGTAACTGAGTCAGAGGGATTTGAGGAAGATGGTGGGGATTTTTCAATCAACCCTGCCCCGGGCACAGGGGGTGATAGGTGATCAGGATTTGGCAAGCATTGGCATCTGGGCTGCAGAGTTTCGGTCACAGCAAACATTTCCCACCACCCCACCACCCCGCCCCCCCCCCCCCCCCCCCCACCAACCCCACCAGCTTTCGCCCACTTCACCACCCTCTCCTAACACCAGGGACGGTGTTAGATCTGGTATCCAAGTGATGCTTTCATCTCTGAGCTTGTCTCCAGGCAACAGATTTCAGATCTGGTACCAAGCTCCTCTCGAATCACAATCTGAACGGGTGAGGGGCAGAGCTACTAGACCAGAACAGACTCTGCCTGGGTACCTTCCAGACTCTGATCACCACTTACACACCATTGCAAGTCTTCACTCCCCTTCACTGCCCACAGTTTGCCCCCTCCCTTGTTTACCATTTTCAATATGGTTATAACTCATTTCTCAGACCTGGGCAAGACCACCATTTGCTACCCGTCCCTAGTTGCCCCTTGAGGTGGTGGGGGTGAGCTGCCTTCTTGAACCGCTGCAGTCCGTCTGCTGTGGGTACACCCATGATGCCCTGAGGGAGGGAGTTCCAGGACTTTGACCCAGAGACACTGAAGGAACAGCGAGATATTTCCAAGTCAGGATGGGAAGTTGCAGGGGTCAGTGTACTCATGTATCTGTTTCTCCTGTCCTTCTAGATGGTAGAGGTCACAGGTTTGGAAAGTGCTGTATAGACATCGTAGAACATAACGTAGGGTGGCACGGTGACTCAGTGGTTAGCACTGCTGCCGCACAGCGCCAGGGACCCGGGTTCAATTCCCAACTCGGGCGACTGTCTGCGTGGGTTTCCTCCCACAATCCAAAGATGTGCAGGTTAGGGGTATTGGCAATGCTAAATTGCCCGCAGTGTTAGGTGCATTGGTCAGGGAATTAGTCTGGGTGGGTTGCTCTTCGGAGGGTCTGTTTCCATACTGTAGGAAATCTAATCAAAAAAACCAACATAGAGCAGGGCAGGCCCTTCAGCCCTCGATGTTGCACTGACCTGTGAAACCAATCTGAAGGCCATCTAACCTCCATGTGTTTATCCAATGTCCATTTTAAATGCCCCTAATGTTGGTGAGTCTACTACTGTTGCAGGCAGGGCATTCCACACCCTTATTACTCTCTGAGTAAAGAACCTACCTCTTACATCTATCCTGGATCTACCACCCCTCAGTTTCGGTCTGCCTGGTGCTGCTCCTTGCTTGGCCTCATGCACTCACCATTGAATTTGGGTTGATCCTGTGGCCTGATGGTAATGGCTGAGTGGCAGATACGCCAAGCCATGAGGTTGCAGATGGTGTTGGAGTACAATTCCACTGCGGTTGACAACCCACAGCGCCTCCTAGAAGCTGGGTTTGGAACTGCTTGTTGTTACAGTTACTTCCTGCCTCGGGGGGATAGAAAGCCCCCACTGCCCGTGTTTGATATGAACCCAGTCAACAGAGCTATTCAATCATGGTGTGCAGCACATGAGGGCTTCAATCCGGATTATTCTCAGGTGAACCCCAGGGAAACAGCACCAAATCTCCCATCGGGGCAAATGGAAGTGAGAATAAGACAAATCCTCACCGCAGTCCCCTGGAAATGGCACCATAGCTCAGGCCTGCTCACAGCACAGCAGGAAGGTTACAGAGGCCTTAGAGAGGGACAAGCACAGATTTCTTTCCTCGTTCTTCCATGAAAGGGGAGTCCACTATTTTTGTGGCCATTCCCAATTTCACAGAATCCCTACAGTGCAGAAGGAGGACACTCGGCCCATCCAGTCCACACTGAACCTCTGCAGGGCATCCAATCCAGATCCAGCACACAGCCCTACACCTATAACCCTTCATTCCTCCATGGCTAACTCACCTACCCTACACATCCCTGGGCAAATTAGCATGGTCAATCCACCCTAACCTGCACTTCTTTGTGACTCTGGGAGGAAACCAAAGCCCCCAGGGGAAACCCACGCAGACACGGGGAGAATGTGCAAACTCCACACAGTCGCCCGAGGCTGGAACTGAACCTAGGTCCCTGGCGCTGGGAGGCAGCAGTGCTAACCACTGAGCCACCATGCCACCCTTCATCAGGCTGGTACTGGGGTTGAAAGGGTGAGAGTATGAGGGGAAATTATGCAGATTAGTCTGTAGACCCCTGAGGATTACAGCATGATCTTATTGAGGTATTAGAGATGATTAAAGGATTTACTGGGTTAGAGGGAGAGAGAGAGAGAGAGAGAAAGAGAGAGAGAGTTAATTTCCCTGGGGAAGTGAATGCAGAACAAAGAGGCATAAACTTAAAAATCAGAGGGGTCATATAGGCATGAGGTCATAGAGTCATGCAGCATGGAAACAGACCCTTCGGTCCAACCCATCCATGCTGACCAGATATCCCAACTCAATCTAGTCCCACCTGCCAGCACCTGGCCCATATCCCTCCAAACCCTTCCTGTTCATATACCCATCCAAATGCCTCTTAAATGTTGCAATTGGAACAGCCTCCACCACTTCCTCTGGCAGCTCATTCCACACACACACCACCCTCTGTGTGAAAAAGTTGCCCATCAGGTCCCTTTTAAATCTTTCCCCTCTCACCCTAAACCTATGCCCTCTAGTTCTAGACTCCCCCACCCCAGGGAAGAGAGGCCTTTTTCCCAGGGTTGGGGAAAGTCCAAAACTAAAGGGTTAAGGCGAGAGGGGAAAGATACAAAAGGGACCTAAGGGGCAACTTTTTCACACAGAGGGTGGTGTGTGTGTGGAATGAGCTGCCAGAGGAAGTGGTAGAGTCGGGTATGATTACAACATTTAAAAGGCATTTCGATGGGTACATGGGTAGGGGAAAGTGAGGACTGCAGATGCTGGAGCTCAGAGTCAAGATTAGAGTGGTGCTGGAAAAGCACAGCAGGTCGGGCAGCATCCGAGGAGCAGGAGAATTGATATTTTGGGCATTCCTGATGAAGGGCTTATGCCTGAAACATCGATTCTCCTGCTCCTCAGATGCTGCCCGACCTGCTGTGCTTTTCCAGCACCACACTCTTGACTTTGGGTACATGGATAGGAAAGGTTTAGAGGGATATGGGCCAAATGCTGGCAAATGGATGTAGTTTAGTTTGGGAAACTTTGTCAACACCGACGGGTCGGACCGAAGGGTCTGTGTCCGTGCTGTACATCTCTATGACTCTACCCACCTTACCCATACCCCCTTTGATTTTAGAAACCTCCATAAGGTCACCCCTCAGCCTCCGACGCTCCAGGGAAAACAGCCCCAGCCTTTCCTTGTAACTCAAACCCTCCAATTGCGGTAGCATCCAGGTAAATCTTTCCTGAACCCGCTCCGACTTGATAATATCCTTCATGTTAGGAAGGTGGGGTGGGGGGTGGGGGGAGTGATGAAATGTAGAGCTGTCCCTTCCTCCAGGCTGCGGGCAATAGAAAAGTTAAAAACCAAGGTAGAAGAGATTTATGTCGGCACAGGCTACAGATTGAATTTGAAAGACGGGCTAGGTTGGAGCAGTTGAAAGGCCTGCTCTTGAAGAAAGCAAAGAGTCATTTAAGAAAGCAAAGTCAGATTAACACAGTGGTTTTGGAAGATTGCAGGGACTTTATGCTTAAACAATCAAATAATGAGTAGGCCATTCAGCCCTTCGATCCTGCTCTGCCACATGATAGGATCTCTGGTGGTCTGATTACCCCTGCCTGCTGCACAATACCCAATGGCTCCCCCTGTTGGTCAGCAATCCAGCTTCTGCTGTCTACTGATGTCAATGCCCTTGGCCTCCAGCCCCCTACCCAGAAGAGAATCCCACAGTCTCATCACACACTCGGGGAGAAACAAACTGAAGTCACTCTTCAATCGCTGCCCGTCCCGCCCAATCCCCTGAAAAACACTCAGAACTCAGGCTATTTGGCTGGGCGAGGCATCGCAGCCCAACTCCACCCTTCCCTCTTCCTCCCTGTAAGCCCAGTCAACACATGGGCTGGTTCTCAGAGGGGAGTGCCTGGGGCTTGTCCTGACAAGCTGTGGTCTCTCCTGGGTGCTCATGTGGTTGGATTCAGTCAGTCCCAAGCATTGACTTGGGGGGAAGACAGCAAGCAGGACCTTTTCCCCGAATGGAGGTGATCTCACGGCGGGCAGCTATTCGCCCACAGTGGCATCACCAGCTCGCACCTCACTCAGAGACCCTCCCCCATTGACAAACGGTGTGCGTTGTCAAAGTAGATCTGTCTGACACACTTGACTGTGTCAGGCTGGGATGGAGCTTCGACCTAGACCTCCCAGCTCTGAGGCGAGGACATTACCATTCCACTGGAGAGCCGTCAACCCGTTTTCGACTTGCGCCGCTCCTTTAAATCACATATTATCCTTCTGGCTTAATTATTTCAATCTTAAAGGGAAGTTGCCAACCTTTGAAACCATCCTTGCTTATAGAAACTGCGTTGATCGTTGCTAGACACGAGGTACAGACACCACTTTACATCACATTGTATTCCCCAGGCGTGTTAAATTATACATGTCTTGTTTAAAGCTAGCAAGCAGCTTGCTTTTCACAACCTAGTGTTAACATCTAACTATTTTAAAATCACTGTGAAAGTGCAGGGTAGCCTTACATAACTTCCCACTTCAAAGGTACATCTAGGGCAGATCCTTTTTTTAAAAAAAAGCACTTGATCGACTGAAGTGGTCTCAGGAATGGAGGGGAGGGTGCACGCCAAATAATATTTTGAATTCCACAGTCCACTCGGCCCATCGAGTCGGTGGACGTTCATTGCAAAAGAAAGCTGTTCTGATTTTGTTTTGAAAAGGGGGGGTGAGGGGAGGGGAGGGGAAAGAGGGAAGCAGATTGTGGTTTAAAGAGGAAGATTGGACGATTCACATAACACTGAAAAATATTCAGAGGCACAGCTGGCAGATTTTGTTTTAGACAGAAAAGGCAGAATTTGCAAAACATGGGCTCAAGTTTCTCGGTTTGCAGAGGACAGAAATCATTCCTCCAATCGCTCAATTTTTGTCGAGAGAAGTCGATACAAAACGTGTAGCCGCTCCTGACCATCCAAAACAAAGCAATGTTCGAGAGTGTTGGCAATGTTTGGACAAACAAAATCAAATTGTTACAAGACCAGATGGAGATTTTTGTTTTAATTTGGAGGCTCACTCACGTTAACTCTGTTTACTCCTTTCTACAGATGTTGCTGATCTTTTCCAGCGATTTCTGACTTTTTTTTTAAAAGGAAAACCCGAAAGAACTGCAGATCAGAAACGGAAAATAGCAATTGCTGGAGAAACTCGGCAGGTCAAGTGGAGAGAAATCAGAGTTAACGTTTCGGGTGAGAATGTGTGTGTGTGTGTTTTTGTTTATCACAATTTTGGAGGGTTGGCTGTCTTTTGCAAGGGTCGTTAGTAGACGGTGTGTGCATTCAATGCGAAATGTTAAAGTCAGTGACTACAAGGGCCGAGGGGAGCAGGGTTAGAGGGAGATGGAGGAATCTGCACTCACCAGATACCGCCTGAGGCTGTTCGCTCCTGTCTCTCTGTATTTGGGATACAAACACTCCTCGCCGTTTACATCCCAGTTGTACTGTTCGGGCTCCAGCCGCCCGTTCCCGGCGATGTGCAGAGCCTCTTGCACTAAATATTCCTGCTGTTGTCTCAGGAGTTGGAGCTCTCTCAGAGCGGCCAAGCTCGCTTCCAAACGCTCTTTGTTCCTGCATCGATCCAGGTTCGCCGAGGAAGAGAAAGCTGGGAGCATCTCGATATTTCAGGGGAGTTTGGGGGTGGTGAGGGGAGAGAGAGAGAGAGAGAGAGAGCGAGGGAGGGGGGGGGGGGTTTGATTGGCAAAACAATTTTAAATAAAAATAAAATAAAGCCTCTGTGTGTGTGTGTGCACTGTATCAGCAACACTGAGTTCGCATGTGTAACATTTGGATACTGTATCCCTGGGCAATTGATACTGTGTGTGTGTGACTTTTTTTTAAGTCAATTTCATTCGGGGAAAACTGACATGTCGAGGGTCTGTGTCAGTCAATCGATTATTAACATACAAGTCCCGTCCCCCCATTCCTTCTGATTCGCTGCTTTGGCTCTCCCATTACATCACTGTGCAAATGCCTCAAACCCTGGTCCTTTCCAACCAGCCATTGGAATGTCTGTGTGTGCTACACACACTGTGATATGTCTCTGTCTCTGATTATTACTTCCCCCCTCTCTCTCTCTGTTTTGTTCCCTTCCCTGGTAGCAACTTACTTGAATTTCTCCCCAGCTCTCTCTCTCTCTCTCTGCTAAAACGGGTGGGCAGAGGGAGGCAGTGTGGGTGGGTGGTGGGAGCTGAAGGCTGGGTCTCTCAAGGAGGGTTGCGGGAAGTCACTCTGAAGACCTGGACTCAGACTGCAAGCCAAGGGATTCACGGTAAGGCCGTTCCGGCTGGGGGCTGGCGGTGGGAGGGGACGGGGAGAGGTGGGAGGCTGGAAGTTTTCGGCTGGTCGATACTAATGAGAGGGAGAGAGGGAAGCAGGAGGGGGAATGGGGAGGGGGCGAGGGGGTGGAGGGAGGATGGGGGACGGAGAGAGGAAGGGGGATGGGGTGGAAGGAGGGAGGGAAGGAGAGAGAGGGGATGGAGAGATGGAGGGTGGAGAGAGGGAAGGGGGATGGTGAGAGAGAGGGATGGAGAAAGGGAGGGGAGATGGTGAGAGAGAGGGATGGAGAAAGGGAGGGGAGATGGTGAGAGAGAGAGATGGGGAAAGGGAGGGGAGATGGTGAGAGAGAGGGATGGGGAAAGTGAGGGGAGATGGTGAGAGAGAGGGAGGGGGAAAGGGAGGGGAGATGGTGAGAGGGAGGGATGGGGAAAGGGAGGGGAGATGGTGAGAGAGAGAGATGGGGAAAGGGAGGGGAGATGGTGAGAGGGAGGGATGGGGAAAGGGAGGGGAGATGGTGAGAGAGAGGGATGGGGAAAGGGAGGGGGAATGGTGGAGGGAGAGGGGGTGGAGAAAGGGAGGGGATGGCAGAGGGTGAGAGGGAGGGAGGATGGGGGATAGAGAAAGGGAGGGGGTGGTGAGAGAGGGGAGAGGGCTTGGGAGGGAGGAGAGGGATGAGGACATCAGATGCGGCAATGGGGAGATGGAAGGGGAGGATGGAGGAATGGGGAGAGGGAGGGGGTCAGGGTGGATGGGGAGGGGTTGGGGAGAGGGAGGGGGTCAGGGTGAGCAGGAAGGGGGAATGGGGAGAGGGAAGGGGGTGATGGGGAATAGGGATTGGGGAGATGGAGGGGGAACCCAGGGGTTTGGAGGAGGCTGAGGGTATGTTGGGGTGGATAGGGGTGACCGGGAGACAGAGGGAATGGTGGGGAATGGTGCAAAGGTTGGTGGGGGTGAATGAGGGAGTTGGGCATGGGGGAGGGAAGGGGAATGGGACGATGGGAGGATAGAAGATGGGCGTGTGGGAGGGAGGCAGTGGGGATTGGGAGGTGGAGATGAGAAGGTGAAGGGATCAGGGGAGGACATGGGATGGGGAGGGAAGGATGGGAATGTGAGGGGGAAGGAGGCGGAATGGGGAGGGGGAAGGAGGTGGGATGGGGAGGGGGTAGGAGGTGGGATGGGGAGGGGGTAGGAGGCGGGATGGGGAGGGGGAAGGAGGCGGGATGGGGAGGGGGAGGGAGGTGGGATGGGGAGGGGGAAGGAGGTGGGATGGGGAGGGGGAGGGAGGCGGGATGGGGAGGGGGAAGGAGGTGGGATGGGGAGGGGGAAGGAGGCGGGATGGGGAGGGGGAGGGAGGCGGGATGGGGAGGGGGAAGGAGGCGGGATGGGGAGGGGGAGGGAGGTGGGATGGGGAGGGGGAAGGAGGCGGGATGGGGAGGGGTATAGAGGCGGGATGGGGAGGGGGAAGGAGGTGGGATGGGGAGGGGGAAAGAGGCGGGATGGGGAGGGGGAGGGAGGTGGGATGGGGAGGGGGAAGGAGGAGGGATGGGGAGGGGGAAGGAGGCAGGATGGGGAGGGGGAAGGAGGCGGGATGGGGAGGGGGAAGGAGGCAGGATGACGAGGGGGAAGGGGCAAGATGGAGAAGGGGAGGGAGACGGGATGGGGAGGGGAAGGAGTCAGGATGAGGAGGGGGAAGGAGGCGTATGGGGAGGGGAAGGAGTCAGGATGGGGAAAGAATTAGTGCAAGAAACTAATTTCTCAAGAGATTAAAGCTACTGGATCAAGATAACTTTAATAAACAGTTAATGTCAAAATAAAATCCATATTTTACTGGGGAGGGGGAGGGAGGCGGGATGGGGAGGGGGAGGGAGGTGGGATGGGGAGGGGGAGGGAGGTGGGATGGGGAGGGGGAGGGAGGTGGGATGGGGAGGGGAAGGGAGGCGGGATGGGGAGGGGGAGGGAGGTGGGATGGGGAGGGGGAGGGAGGTGGGATGGGGAGGGGGAGGGAGGTGGGATGGGGAGGGGGAAGGAGGCGGGATGGGGAGGGGGAAGGAGGCGGGATGGAGAGGGGAAGGGAGGCGGGATGGGGAGGGGGAGGGAGGTGGGATGGGGAGGGGGAAGGAGGCGGGATGGAGAGGGGGAGGGAGGCGGGATGGAGAGGGGGAGGGAGGCGGGATGGGGAGGGGGAGGGAGGTGGGATGGGGAGGGGGAGGGAGGTGGGATGGGGAGGGGGAAGGAGGCGGGATGGGGAGGGGGAGGGAGGCGGGATGGAGAGGGGGAGGGAGGCGGGATGGGGAGGGGGAGGGAGGTGGGATGGGGAGGGGGAAGGAGGCGGGATGGGGAGGGGGAGGGAGGCGGGATGGGGAGGGGGAGGGAGGTGGGATGGGGAGGGGGAAGGAGGCGGGATGGGGAGGGGGAGGGAGGCGGGATGGGGAGGGGGAGGGAGGTGGGATGGGGAGGGGAAGGGAGGCGGGATGGGGAGGGGGAGGGAGGCGGGATGGGGAGGGGGAGGGAGGTGGGATGGGGAGGGGGAGGGAGGCGGGATGGGGAGGGGGAGGGAGGTGGGATGGGGAGGGGGAAGGAGGCGGGATGGGGAGGGGGAGGGAGGCGGGATGGGGAGGGGGAGGGAGGTGGGATGGGGAGGGGGAAGGAGGCGGGATGGGGAGGGGGTCGGAGGCGGGATGGGGAGGTGGAAGGAGGCGGGATGGAGAGGGGGAGGGAGGCGGGATGGGGAGGGGGAAGGAGGCGGGATGGGGAGGGGGAAGGAGGCGGGATGGAGAGGGGGAAGGAGGCGGGATGGAGAGGGGGAAGGAGGCGGGATGGAGAGGGGGAAGGAGGCGGGATGGAGAGGGGGTCGGAGGCGGGATGGGGAGGGGGAAGGAGGTGGGATGGAGAGGGGGAAGGAGGCGGGATGGAGAGGGGGAGGGAGGCGGGATGGGGAGGGGGAAGGAGGCGGGATGGGGAGGGGGAAGGAGGCGGGATGGAGAGGGGGAGGGAGGCGGGATGGGGAGACTGAAAAGGGGAAGGGGGTGGGAGGGGAGGGGAGGGGAGTGTGGAGAAAGCGGGGGGTTTGAGAAGCAGAGAGGAAGGGGAGTGATGGAGAGAGTGAAGGGAGGGCTTGAGAAGGGCAAGGTTCAGAAAGAGAGAGAGAGAGAGAGGTGGAGGATTGTAATGGGAAGAGTGAGGGTGTGTTGGAGGAGGGAAGAGAGAGGGAGGACAAGTCTGCCTCCAGTTTTCAGGAAAGCAGGAATTGTTTCCAGGGTAATCAAATCCTGAAAGCAGCACTGAGCTAAAAATAGGAAGCAAAGAAATCAGCTCAAAATTAACTCAGTAAAAATTAATTAACTTTCTCCAGCGTGTTGGTTCAAAATGCTTTGAGTTCCACTGATACCTATTTCTAAAAAAAAACAAACAAATCCAATCCTGCACTTAATGAGGGAGACGGAAACACAGACTCAACTCTCCTGAAGGTGCTTCCTGAACTCCTCAGCCAAGTGGCTATTCTCTCAAGTCTGGGGGAATGTGGATTAAATATCAACAAGCTATTCGACTTTGGGAGGTGGCGTTGCAGCCATTTGAAGCTGCAAAGTGCCTTTGTCCTGGCACCCTGCAATCAGAGGGCTGGAATATTTAATCATTCCTGATCTTTGGGTGGGGTCAGCCCTCCCCAGTCTGTAGCACCTCCTCCAGCTTTCGATTGCTCTCAGATCACTCAGGTTGTCTCCCACTATTGATAATCAAACCTTCAGCTGCCTGGGGCAGGGGCTCTGCAGTTCCTTCCCTAAAAGCTCTCTGCCTTTTTCTTTTTATAACCTTCCCATTTTGAACAGGAAGGTGCCAGCCTATTAACGCAGAGACCCAGATAATGTCCTGGGACCCAGGTTCAAATCCTGCCTCAGCAGATAATGGAATTTGAGTTCAATTTAAAACTAAACTCTAGGGTGTAATGATGACTGTACTGGCCTAGCCTTCATCCTGTGAGTGAATTAAAAAGAAAACTCTGCACTCTATGTTTGTTCAGCCACTCTTGTAGTGCAGTGGTAGTGATCATAAACTCTGGAGCAGGAGATCCGCATTCAAGTCCTACCTGTCTCAGAGATGTATCATAATACATCTAACTGCTCCCCCTGATGAAGGAGCAACACTCTGAAAGACTGTGATTTCAAATAAACCTGTTGGACTATAACCTGGTGTCATGTGACTTCAGAACTGATTAAAAAATACCAATGACAAATGTTGGTGGCACGGTGGCTCAGTGGTTGGCACTGCTGCCTCACAGCGCCAGGAACCCGCATTCGATTCCTGCCTCGGGCGACTGTCAGTGTGGAGTTTGCACGTTCTCCCCGTGTCTGTGTGGGTTTCCTCCGGGTGCTCCGGTTTCCTCCCACAGTCCAAAGATGTGCGGGTCAGGGTGGATTGGCCATGCTAAATTGGCCATAGTGTTAGGTGCATTAGTCAGAGGGAAATGGGTCTGGGTGGGTTACTCTTTGGAGGGTTGGCGTTGATTTGTTGGGCTGAAGGGCCTGTTTTCACACTGTAGGGAATTGAATCTAAAAACGAAATCCCCCCCCCCCAAAGTCTCTCTGGCTTGGTGATAATTTTGTCCCTGATTGCCCCTCTGATCAAGAGAGTGTTTCACTGTGTGTGAACAGCACTAACATGAATGTGAAACCTTGACAAAATTTTTTGTCCCTTTGCAAAGGACCACCTATTTGTCCTTTTGGACGATAAACTGGAAAATGGACATTGCAATGTAGCTGATAATTAGCAAGAGAATGTTTTTATTCCCAAAGTTTGAAGATGAAGTGGGATTGTAAACACTTTAGTGTTACAAGACCTTATGGAGCAGGGATACATTTTGGGACTCCAATGTTACCAGGGCTTTTTGAGTTAAGGACAGACTGCCTAGCGACAGCCTTCAGATCGGTCCAGCTGCTATTTATTAAAGAGTTGTGGGCACAGCGCAGCAGTCAGAGACCTCCAGGGACTGTGATCAGAAAACATCTCTCTCTCTTTCTTTTTCTCATCCCTCTCTTTGTACAAGTGAAAAGACAAAAAAAAAACAAATGGTGAAGACTCAAAAGAAAGAATTCTGATGAAAGGAAAGACCAAAGTCCAGTTGTTCAGCTATTGGTTCGAAGATCAACCATCATTCTGCAGGCAACATGGTACTATCAATGAAAGGAACTGAGAAAAGTAACTCCCCACTGGTAGTCTGGATTTTTGGTCCACAGAAATTATTTTCTGTTGACATATTTTCTTTCAAAACATTGTGTTAAAGTGTCTGTTTTGCTGAATGAAATTGGGTGTGTGTATAGATGGGTTGGGGGGGGAAGGTTGGTTTTAAGTTGCTTTGTTGTAATTAGACCATTTTTTCTTTCATTTGCTAAAAGAACAATATTATCGTAGAATCCCCACAGTGTGGAAGCAGGCCATCTGGCCTATCGAGTGCACACCAACCCTCCAAAGAGCATCCCAGCCTTTCCCATGGCCAATCCACCCTAACCTGCACGTCCCTGGGCACTGTAGGTAATTTAGTTTGGCCAATGCATGCTAATCTGCATGTCCCTGGACACTATGGGTAATTTAGCATGGCCAATCCGCCCTAACCTGCACATCCATGGACACTATGGGTAATTTAACACGGCCAGTCCGCCCTAACCTGCACATCCCTGGGCACTATGAGTAAATTAGCATGGCTAATCCACCCTAACCTGCACGTCCCTGGGCACTATGGGTAATTTAGCATGGCCAATGCACACTAACCTGCATGTCCCTGGACACTATGGGTAATTTAGCACAGCCAATCCGCCCTAACCTGCACGTCCCTGGGCACTATGGGTAATTTAGCATGGCTAATCCACCCTAACCTGCACATCCCTGGGCACTATGGGTAATTTAGCATGGCTAATCCACCCTAACCTGCATGTTCCTGGCACTATGGATAATTTAGAATTGCCAATCCACCCTAACCTGCATGTCCCTGGGCACTATGGGTAATTTAACATGGCCAATCCGCCCTAACCTGCACGTCCCTGGGCACTATGGGTAATTTAGCATGGCTAATCCACCCTAACCTGCATGTTCCTGGCACTATGGATAATTTAGAATTGCCAATCCACCCTAACCTGCATGTCCCTGGGCACTATGGGTAATTTAACATGGCCAATCCACCTAACCTGCACGTCCCTGGGCACTATGGGTAATTTAACATGGCCAATCCACCCTAACCTGCATGTCCCTGGGCACTATGGGTAATTTAACATGGCCAATCCACCCTAACCTGCATGTCCCTGGGCACTATGGGTAATTTAACATGGCCAATCCACCCTAACCTGCATGTCCCTGGGCAATATGGGTAATTTTACATGGCCAACCCACCCTAACCTGCACGCCCCTGGGCACTATGGGTAATTTAACATGGCCAACCCACCCTAACCTGCATGTCCCTGGGCACTATGGGTAATTTAACATGGCCAATCCACCCTAACCTGCATGTCCCTGGGCAATATGGGTAATTTTACATGGCCAATCCACCCTAACCTGCATGCCCCTGGCACTATGGGTAATTTAACATAGCCTACTCCTGCTCCATTTTTATCCAACGATGAAAGCTGATGTGAATTTCTTTTATCCTGAAGAGCAGTCCATCAAGCAAGTAGATCATCTTGATAAGGTTAGCACCAAAAACAGAGATTGCTGGATAAGCTCAGCAGGTCTGACAGCATCCGTGAAGAGAAGTCAGAGTTAACGTTGTGGGTTATCGGATCTAATTTCTCTCCACTGATGCTGCCAGACCCTCAGAGCTTTACCAGTAACTTTCTGTTTTGTTTCTGACTTCCAGCATCCGCAGTCCTTTCGGTTTTTATTTTGTTAGGGTTAGGGTTTAATTTAATTATGTATTTGGCATGGCTTATGGAACAGTGGGTCTTGAATTTTGGTGACCTCTTGAAATGTGAGGTCCCCAGAAAGAGCTTGGATTTGCCTGCACCCGACCATTTGATCTGGTGTTTGGTTTATCTAAACAATTTGGACTTGGATAGGGAAATAATTCAGATTAATGAATTTGTGTCAGCCCCTGATGTACGACATTAAACTAAATTAATTGTGCACCAGAGCTGACAATGAGAACTGATGATGTTACTTTACACACGGGTAGCTCAGGACATAGTGAGCATCTGAGAGTCTATCGTTGTACAAGTTGGAGTGACTTGTCCCTGGGTGAATGGGTGCGTGTGGTTGGAGAGGATTAAGTGTGAAATTGATCCATGCCATTTATGTGAAATGGAATCACAGTGGAACGCCAGCTGGTGTCTCTTCACCCTCGGTCTCATCCATTCAAGTTCATCCCTGTCCCCCTGACGAAAGAAGGCCTGGTATTTATTTCATAAACCCAGCAGATCCGTTCGCAGCCCAGTCTTAAGCAGAATGTAGGAAACAGCGCAGCCCGGCGGGGCACAGCAAGATCCCACAGACAGCAGGGCCACAAACCGGGTCTTTGACCGCACCCTCTAAACCCAGATTGGGGAAGAGGGTGAGGGGGTGAGCAGGTTTTGGCGTGGCTTTTGCAACAGTGGGTCTTGAATCTTGAGATGTGACACTTTACGAGTTTCCCCAGAAGGAGTTGGCAGAATCCCTTTTGCAGATTTATAGGGATATCCCCCCCGCCACTGCACGTTCATTTCCAAGCCATTCCCATCTTGGAAATATACCAATTGTTTACTTCACTCCCACTGGGGACAACATCCCAGGAATTCTCCACCCCACATGGATTGCAGTAGCTGGCGAATGTAGCTCACTATTGCCTCCTCTTGGAGGAGGATTGCTAGTACAGCCAGCAAACACCCACACCGATAACTTAGTTTGCTTTACAAATTTATTTTTTTTAACATTCATTCATGGGATGAGGAGCTCACTGGCCAGGCCAGCATTTATTGCCCAGAAGGGGGGAAGGGTCAAGAATTAAGAACATTGCCGTGAGTGTCGAGTCACGTGTAGGCCAGACCAGGTAGGGTTGGCAGGTTACCCTCCCTAAAGGACATTAGTGAACCAGATGGGTTTTTACAAGAATCAATTCATGGTCATCATTAAATACTTAATTCCAGATTTCCAATTTTTAAAAATTGAATTTGACTGCCCTGGCAAAATTTGAAGGATCCCTACAGTGTGGAAACAGACCCTTCGGCCCCACACCAACCCCCTGAAGGGTAACCCACCCAGACCCATTCCCCCTACCCTATATTTACCCCTGACTAAACGCATCCCTGAACACTATGGACAATTTAGCACAGCCAGTTCCCTGTATATCTTTGGGACTGTGGGAGGAAACTGGAACATCCAGAGGAAAACCACTCAGACACAGGGAGAAGGTGCAAACTCCACACTGACAGTTGCCCGAGGGTGGAATTGAACCCGAGTCCCCGGTGCTGTGAGGCAGAGGGCTAACCACTGAGTCACCCTATTACCTGTGTATCCTCCAGCTTGAGAGACCAGTGATAACACCAGTAAGACATCACCTCCCCTTTGACCAAGACACTGGGGAGTTCCTGGAAAAGAGCATGTGAGATCTTTTAAAATCTATCAAAGAGGACAGACCAGACCCTGGACAGAGTATTTTCTATAGAAAGTCAAGTATCTCCAATACTGCAGCTCCCTCAGAAGGGGTCAATTTAAATGCAGGGGTGGAGGGAGGGAATTTTCACCTCAGGGGTCAGATCCAAACCTACGACATTTTGAATCAGGCCAAATTGCTGCCTTGTTGAACACACAATGACATGACTCTGCAGACTATTGTGAAGGGCTTAAGTACAGGAGCAGGGATGTCTCGCTGCAATTGTACAGAGGCCTTGGTGAGACCACTCCTGGAGTGTCATGTGCAGTTTTGGTCTCTTTATCTGAGGAAGGATGTTCTGGCGATGGAGGGAGGGCAGACTTAATCCTGGGATGACAGCACTGATGTATGAAGAGAGTCTAGATTAGAGTGGCGCTGGAAAAACTCAGCGGATCAGGCAGCATCCGAGGAGCAGGAAAATCGATGATTCGGGCAAAAGCCCTTCATCAGGATTCCAGCCTAATCTAGGCTCTGATCTCCAGCATCTGCAATCCTCACTTTTGCCTGCCTGATGTATGAAGAGAGACTGGATCAGTTAAGGATTATTTTCACTGGAGTTTAGAAGAATTTTGCGGGGGGGGGGGGGGGGAGTCTCATAGAAATTGATAAGATTCCATCAAGAGTAGCCAGGAATATGTCCTCACCCAGAGAATGGGGAACCTGTAGAACTCTATACCACAGAAAGTGGTAAAGGCCAAAAGATTAAATGTTTTCAAGACGGAGTTAGACACAGATATCGGGTCATACAGTACAGGAACAGACCTTTTCTTTCCCTGGGGCATCAGAGGCTGAGGGGGTGACCTTATAGAGGTTTTCTAAAATCATGAGGGACATGGATAGCCAAGGTCTTTTCCCCAAGGTCATTCCTGAAGAAGGGCCTGTGCCCGAAACGTCGAATCTCCTGTTCCCTGGATGCTGCCTGACCTGCTGTGCTGTTCCAGCAATAAAGTTTCAACTTTTCCCCAGGGTAGGGAATCCAAAGCTAGAGGATATAGGTTTAGTGTGAGAGAGAAAAGATTTAAAAAGGACCTGAGGGGTAACTTTTTCACGCAGAGGGTGATGCGCATATGGAATGAGCTGCCAGAGAAAGCTGGTACAATTACAACATTTAAAAGGCATCTGGATGGGTATATGAATAGGAAGGATTTGGAGGGATATGGACTGGGTGCTGGCAGGTGGGACTAGCTTGGGTTGGGATATCTGGTCGGCATGGACAGGTTGGACCGAAGGGTCTGTTTCTGTGCTGTTCTGTACATCTCTATGACTCTATGACGGGAGAACGGGGATAGAGGACTTTCTGGTTGGGAGAGCTAGAGTTGACTGACGGGCTGAATGGTATCCTCCCGTGCTGTTAATTCTAAAGCTAGGCAAGTTCCAGCTGCACATAGCATTGAACTGGTGCCGGAGGTGAGGCGTTAGTAACTGGGCAGGGTGGGGCATGGGGGTGGTTGGTGGTTATTGTAGAGAGTTAATCCCCTCCCCTGGCTTTTGGAGTGATGGTTTGAAAACTGGCCTTGAGCAAGATCCCCCTATCCCCTTCCCTCATTAACCCTGTGCCCCACGGGAGGGGAGAGGGAGGGTGGGAGGGGATGTTAGCACAGGAAGAGGGTCTCCATGATCAAACAATGATCGGCAGCTGGGGCCTAGTCTGTTGGAGCGATCCACGTAGAAACCAGTTATTAAGGTGAAGGAAATCCCCAATTAATCCTATTACCCTCCCGCTGCCAGGGAACAGAAAGGAAAGAGAGGAAGCCTTTGCCCTCCCCACCCCACCCCCACCCCACCCCCACGTCCCAGCCCAGGGCCATTCGGCCCTACAAGGGAATCGTGGTTGAAAGGCAGGGAGCGAGAATGAATGGAGGTGCTGGTATTGGGACAGGGCTGGACAAGGTCAGAGGTCACACAACACCAGGTTATAGTCCCAGGTTATAATCACAAGCTTTCGGAGAGCTGCCCCTTCATCAAGTGAAGAGAGAAAGAATAACACAAAGGTTGCATTGGTGTGGCGCCGTGTGCTCCATCTCAGGAAAATCCCCCCCTCCCTCCCCCTGATGTGGCTGTGCATCCCCCCACCCCCCCCCCCCCCCATCAGAGCACAGCAGGAGGCACAGCAAGATCCCACAAACAGCAAAGGGCTTCACGACCAGGGTTTTTGTTTATTTTACGCCAACCGAGGGGTGGACGTGGGGGTGAACCCCTCCCTCTCTTCTGCATTCTGCCCGTGGGATCTTTTCCAGCCAGCTCCCCCCCCACCCCCCCATCCCAGCCGTGAGAGCAGGGAGGGGCTCAATCCGACGTCTCCCTCCGAGCGAGGTGTGGCACAGTGGCGGTGTCCCCATCTCTGAGCCAGGAGGCCCAGGTTAAAATCCCCGCCAGAGTAAGATCAAGGGGATGGAGATTCGCAGATTGTCTGGGCCGAATGAGATGGTCATCAGGATCTTGCCCCACTGCCTACACAGACGGTCTTAAACAAGTTGGATATGAACGTAGGAGACATGGTCAGTCAGTTTGTGGATGATATCAAATTGGTGGCACAGTGGACAGTGAAGAAGGTTACCTCAGAGTGCAACGAGGCAGAACATAGAACATTACAGCACAGTACAGGCCCTTCAGCCCTCGAAACTAATCTGAAGCCCATCTAACCGACACTATTCCATCTCATCCACATGTTTATCCATTTAAAGGCCCTTAAACTGGCGAGTCTACTACTGTTGCAGGCAGGGCGTTCCATGCCCCTACTACCCTCTGAGTAAAGAAACTACCCCTGACATCTGTCCTGTAAATTGGCCTATGAATTTTGATCAGATGGGCCAATGGGCCACAGAGTGGCAGATGGGAGTTTAATGTAGATAAATGTGAGGTGCTGCATTTTGGTAAGGCAGATCAGGGCAGCCCTTACAGGGTTAATAGTAGGGCCCTGGCAGTGTTGTTGAACAGAGAGATCTAGGAGTGCAGATGTATAGTTCCTTGAACATGATAGAAAGGTTAGTGAGGAAGGTGGTTTAGCACACTTGTCTTCATTACTCAGACCATTGAGGATAGGAGTTGGGATCTCATGTTGCAGCTGTACAGGATATTAGTGAGGCCACTTTTGGAATACTGTGTACAACTCTGATCGCCCTGCTATAGGAAGGATATTACTAAATTGGAGAGGGTTCAGAAAAGGTTTACCAGGACGTTGCCAGGACTGGAGGGTTTGAGTTACAGGGAGAGGCTGGATAAGCTGGGACGGTGGCACGGTGGCACAGTGGTTAGCACTGCTGCCTCACAGCGCCAGAGAACCGGGTTCAATTCCCGACTCAGGTGACTGACTGTGTGGAGTTTGCACATTCTCCCCGTGTCTGCGTGGGTTTCCTCCGGGTGCTCCGGTTTCCTCCCACAGTCCAAAGATGTGCGGGTCAGGTGAATTGGCCATGCTAAATTGCCCGTAGTGTTAGGTTGTAGGGGTATGGGTGGGTTGCGCTTCGGCGGGTCGGTGTGGACTTGTTGGGCCGAAGGGCCTGTTTCCACACTGCAAGTAATCTAAAAAAAAAAAAAGCTGGGACCTTTATTCCTGAAGCATTGGAAGGTGAAGGTGATTTTATCGAGGTTTATAAAATCATGACGGGTATGGATTGAGTGACTAGCTGAGGTCTTTTCTGCAAGGTAGGGGAGTTCAACACTCAAGGACATAGGTTTAAGGTCAGAGGGGAATGATTTAAAAGGGACCTAAGGGGAAACCTTTTCACACAGAGGGTGGTGCGTGTATGGAATGAGATGCCAGAGGAAGTGGTGGAGGCTGGTACAATTACAGCATTTAAGAGGCATCTGGATGGGTATATGAATAGGAAGGGTTTAGAACATAGAACTTGGAACATCGACCATTACAGCGCAGTACAGGCCCTTCGGCCCTCGATGTTGCGCCGACCTGTGAAACTAATCTGAAGCCCATCTAACCGACACTATTCCATTATCATCCACATGTTTATCCATTTAAAGGCCTTTAAAGTTGGTGAGTCTGCTACTGTTGCAGGCAGTGCTTTACACGCCTCTACTACTCTCTGAGTAAAGAACCTACCTCTGACATCTGTCCTATATCTATCACCCCCTCAATTTAAAGCTATGTCCCCTTGTGCTAGCCACCACCATCTGAGGAAAAAGGCTCTCACTGTCCACCCTATCTAACCCTCTGATCATATTGTAAACCTCTATTAAGTCACCTCTTAACCTTCCCTCAAACGAAAACAGCCTCAGGTTTAGAGGGATATGGGCCAAATGCTGGCAAACCGGTTTAGTTAATTTGGGAAACCTGGTCAGCATGAACTAGTTGGACTGAAGGGTCTGGTTCTGTGCTGTATGACTCCATAATGAAAGGGATGTCGGTCCACCTGAATTTGCTGCCCCTTTCCTCTTCCGTGCTCACCCCTGATGGTGTACTATTTTCAGACCCCACCCCAACACCTACTGAGAAAATGTGATTTAGTTTCAGTGGGTGGAGACACTGTCAATGATTCTAAACGTTCTACAGTGCAGAAGCAGGCCATTCAGCCCGTTGGGTCCATGCCAGCCCTGTGCAGAGCAAACCTGTCACCCCACCGTTCCAACTCCCTAGCTCTACCAGTTTTATTACCCTCCAAAGCCCATTCGATTTCCTTTTGATATTATTTATCATTTTCTTTCACTGGTAACCCCACACTCCCCTCCCCACCTCCTTCTCCTGTGGGCAGTTACTATTGGCTGCATAATTCCTCACATTGCTCCCACCTTCTCCCCCACCCCACAACACTTCCATCTCTTACTCCCCACCGTTAAACCTGTATTCACTCAGTCCTTCTCCTGACAGCGAGTGGGACCAGTCTTTCTGCTCCTCAGTTTGCAACATGGACATGAGTCCCAGCTCCTCCAACCTGACTCTGTAGCCCCCCTCCTCAAACCCCTCATCAATGAGGCTTATCTTCCTCCGCGTGGACCCTCTCATCCTTCCTTAAGTGTGTTGGACAGCTCAGAGCAGGAGGTTTACAGGTCCCCAGACTGGCCTCTGCTCCTCATCCCAATCCAGGGATCCCCAAAGTGGCATAGAAAAGCTTGAGACAGTCAGGGTTGACTGTGACTCCTACTGTGGCCAAATAGCCGACTGACGCTCCAGGCCAACCAGTAAACAACAGGCCTTCTGCCCCATCAAAAGTCAGCACTTAACTGGAGAGGAAGGAGCTTTCCATAATGCAATAGGTGATTGAATAGAGGGCTTTCCTTGCTGCTGTGGATGCTGGGATAGCTGCACCTCCATTGCACTCCCTTGGTCCTTCAGTAAGAACATGTACAATTAAACACATCAAATTCTCGATGTAGGCAGGTATGAGATGGAACTCCAAATCAGGAGAGTGGGAGATATCGAGAGGCACAGATGAGAGGAACAGCTCCTGATTCTTAAAAAATTCTTTCATGGGATGTGAGCAAAAACCGAATTTTTTGTCCATCTCTAATTACCCTTGAACTGAGTGGCCTGTTTGGTCATCTGAACGAGCCATATAAATAAAGTGGCTACAAGAGCAGGTCAGAGGCTGGGAATCCTGCAGCGAGTAACTCCCCTCCTGACTCCCCAAAGTCTGTCCACAAGACACAAGTCAGGAGTGTGATGGAATACTCCTCACTTGCTCTGGATGGGTCCAACCCCAACAAAACCCAAGAAGCTCAACACCATCCAGGACAAAACAGTCCGGTTGATTGGCACCACATCCACAAGCATCTGCTCCCTCCCCCACCGACACTCAGTCACAGCAGTGTGTACCATCTACAAGATGCACTGCAGCAGTTTGCCAAAGATCCTCAGACGGCATCTTCCAAACCCACGACCACTTCCATCAGGAAGGACAAGAGGCATGCGGTTACAAGGGAACACCATTCCCTGCAAGTTCCCCTCCGAGCCAACACTTTGCAAACAGATCTTTAGATCTTGATCTTCCCGAGTCACTCACCATCCTGACTTGGACATACATCATTGATCTTTAAACAGTCACTGGGAGCCCCTCCTTGTCTACAGCACATGGACTGCAGCGGTTTGAGAAAGCAGTTCACCTGCAACTAGGATCAGCAATAAGCGCTGGGTCCAGACAGCAACACTCACGTCCTGTGAACGAAAAATAACAATTGCAGAGGGCAATTCAGAGTCAATCACATTGCGGTGGGCCTGGAGTCACGTGTAGGCCATTTCAGGTAAGGATGGCAGATTTCACCTCCCGAAAAGGGCATTAGTGAACCAGATGGGGTTTCTAAGCAATGGTTGATGGGGATCGTCATGGCTACCATCCTTGACACTAGCTTTCCTTTCTAGATTTGAACAATTGAACTTAAATTTCACCTGCTCTCATTCTGGGATTTGAACCCAAATCCACCAACGTGTCAGCCGTGGGTCACTCGATTTCTGGAAAACAAAAAAAACATTGGATCGTGCGACAGAGCCAGCATGGTGGAAAACAGCTGGACGGACAGCTCTCAGCGTGCTATCTGATCAAACCATGTTTGACAAATGGTGTTTCACTTCGAGAAAGGGCTGGTCAAATATCACGCAGGGAACTGAATTAATGTCAGCCACCACTCAAGAAGATCAAGATCTAAAGATCTGTTTGCAAAGCGTTGAAACGAAAGACTTGCATTAAGCTGGCCTTTACTAGTCAGTGCATTGAGGATCGGAGTTGGGAGGTCATGTTGCAACTGTGCAGGACGTTGGTGAGGTGTTCAGTTCTGGTCACCCTGCTATAGGAAATATGTTGTTTAACTTGAAAGCATTCAGGAAAGATTTACAAGAATGTTTCCGGGGTTGGAGGCAGAAGCTGATTAGACTGGGGCTGTTTTCCCTGGAGCGTCAGAGGCTGAGGGGTGACCTTATACAGGTATATAAAATCATGAGGGGTATGGATAGGGTGAATAGCCAAGATGTTTTTCCCCAGGGTAGGCAAGTCCAAAACTAGAGGGCATAGATTTAGGGTGAGAGGGGAAAGATTTAAAAGGGACCTAAGGGGCAACGTTTTCACACAGAGGGTGGTGCGTGTATGGAATGAGCTGCCAGAGGAAGTGGTGGAGGCTGGTACAATTACAGCATTTAAAAGGCATCTGGATGGGTGTATGAATAGGAAGGGTTTGGTGGGATATGGGCCAAGGGCTGGCAGGTGGGACTAGATTGGGTTGAGATAGCTGGTTGGCATGGGCAGGTTGGTCTGTTTCCATGCTATACATCTCTCTGCCTCCTTTCACATCCCCTGGACGTCTCCAAGTGCTTCACAGACAATGGAGTACTTTGTTCAGATGTTATCACTGTTGCAATGTAGATTAAGACCTAGGTTTTATTGTCACGTCAGACAAGTCCAGGGTACAAGAGTGCAATGAAATGTGTACAATGTCCCCACACATAGCGCCACCTTGGGCATAAACTCTTAATTGCAGAAATAATTTAAAAGGTTCAGCACGACATTCTTAGCATAAACGTAGAAAAATAAAGAAATGAAGTTAAAAAGTCAAACATTACAGTCCAATGTAAGAAATGCAGTAGTTATTTTGCACAAAGCAAGATCTCACAATGAAATAATGATTAAACCACCTGTTTTTTTCCAGAATGTTGATTAAAGGATTAATGTTCCTAACAATAGTGTGGTGGGATCACTGTAGTTTAGTGTCTGTACTGCCTCAGTACTGCACTAGAGAAGCAGCATAAATTCTTTTGTGACTGTGCCTACCTGGTGTTGAAAGAGTCACCCTCTAACATCCGTCTGACAAAAGGCACTGTGTGAATGCAACTTGTTGTTGTTGTTGGCATGTTGGACTGAGGGACAGCCACCTCCAGACAATGATGATCTCTTTTATTTTTCTCTTTCTTTTTTTTCCTTCTTTTTTTTTAATTACCCCCACACTCCCGCCTAACTGCAGTAGTGCTTATTTATTCCCCAGCCCCCATGGTGTGTGTGTGTGCAGGTGTGAGACACAGTGAGAGACACAAGGTGTACGAATCTTTATTCAATTTCCACCACCAGGAAGATAGGAAAACACCCGAGTGGCCAGTGACAAACACTGCCCTTCACATCAAAGGGCAGTGCTGTGTAATCAAACAGTGAAGGGGAGGGTAGGGACTAAATCAAAATAGAGTTGGAGGGAGAAATGGTGCACTCCACTCCCTGCGGCACCCACCTCTCCCTGAACAACTCCAGGGTGTTGGTGGACACCGCGTGCTCCTTCTCCAAGGACACCCGGGCTCTAAGATAACCGCGGAAGAGGGGCAGGCAGTCGGCCCTAACGACCCCCTCCACGGCCCGCTGCCTGGACCTGTTAATGGCCAGTTTGGCCAGGCCCAGGAGCAGACCCACGAGGAGGTCTTCAGACCTGCCCTCCCTCCTCCGTACCGGGTGCCCGAAGATCAGGAGAGTGGGACTGAAGTGCAGCCAAAAGCAGAGGAGGAGGTTTTTAAGAAAATCAAAAAGGGAGTGCAAACGCTCACACCCAATATATACATGGTCCACAGACTCAGCGCCACAGCGCCACAGAGCAAGCAGTTGGGCTGGGAATCTGCGGTTGCAGGGGACTGCTGCGTGCAGCACCCTCCACCCCAGATCCCCGAGAGAAAGGGGGAGGACTCCCGCGTAGAGAGCCCTCTACTGGGGATCCCCACCGCCCGGTGGCAAATGGGCACGCCAAGGCATGTCCAGACGGTGGATGAGGGAGAAGAGGTGGACGGTGTGCAGCAGCAGTCGATACAGGGCCCGTCTTTTTACATCCTTAAAAGGGACAAAATTATAATTCCGGAGGCGGCTTAGGTTATGGGACACAGGCTCCCGCGGGAAGTATGGGACCTTGGGGAGGATCTCTTTTACTCCTGGGTTGACTAATTGTCCAATGAAAGCTTTGAGCCACTGAGGGATAACTGCCAATTTGCAACTCTCGGCTCATCCACTGTGGAAGCCCTCACCCAAACCTTTGTTACCCCTTGACCTCGATGATTCCAACACATCCCTGATTTCCCAGACTGCAACTTCTGTAAACTTGACATTCACCAGAACATTGGTGACACATCCTGGTGGCCAATACCCACTGTCCCCATTGACTCCTACTCAAGGCCTTGCTTTCAAATCCCTTCATGACCCTCTCCCCCTCCTTAACTCCAGACCCTCCTCCTGCCCCTCAACCATCTGAGATCTCAGCACCCCATAATTTTCTTCTCTCTGCCATTGGCCGCCATGTTCCAGTTCCCCTGGGTCCCAAACTCTGGAATCCTGCCCCCCTAAACCTCTTCGCCTCTTGCTCTCCCTTTGACCAGTTTTACAGCTGATGCCATTTTATGGAGGTCCAGTGTCAATTTTTGCTTTATGCCGTGCAAATGAAATAGGGGTGCTGTGTAAATGCAAGTTGTTGTTGTCAAGCTGCGTGGCTGAAGTGGATGGTGGCACTGTAGGTTGAAGCTAAGCAGACACTGTGACATGGCTGCCCTCTGGTGGCGTAGCATTGAACTGCCTGACCTGCCATGCAGTTATCCCAGAAGTGGAGGAAGTAAGAGTGCAGGCCATTTGGCTCTTTGAGCGTGCTACACCATTCAATTAAACTCAAGGCTGGTCTATCAGCTCAATGTAATTTTTCTGCACTTTCCACAAATCCCTTGAGATCTTTAAAGTCTGGAAATATCTGTCTGGAAAATACTCAATGATTCAGCCTCCAGGTCACAGGATGCCAAAGATTCACTGGCCCCTGAGTAAAGGAATTCTTCCTCATCTTAGTCTTCAATGGCCTGCTCCTTTCCCCTTGAATGCATTCGCCTGGATGCCCCTGATCGAGTGGAAAACGTCCTTCCAGCATCTATCTTATCAAGTCCCGTCAGAATTACAGTCATCGAGACATACAGCACAGAAACAGACCCTTCGGCCCAACTTGTCCATGCCAGCCAGGTTTCTGAAACTGAACTAGTCCCTTTCACCAGCACTTGGCCCCCGATCCCTCCAAACCCTTCCTATTCATGTACCCATCCAGATGCCTTTTAAATGTAGTAACTGTACCAGCCTCCAGCACTTCCTCTGGCAGTTCATTCCATACACGTAGCACCCTCTGTGTGTGAAAAAGTTGCCCCTCAGGTTCCTTTTAAATCTTTCCCCTCTCACCTTAAACCTATGCCTCTAGTTCTGGTCTCCCTGCCCCAGGGAAAAGACCTTGTCTATTTACCTTATCCATGGAAGAGAGGTGACCTGATCGAGGTGTACAAGGTACTGAGAGGCACAGATACAGTCAATAGCCAGAGACATTTCCCCAGGGCAGCATTGACTGGCACAAGGGGTCATAATTTAGGAGGAAGGTATAGAGGGGACATCAGAGGTAGGTTCTTTACGCAGAGAGTTGTGAATACATGGAATGTGTTGCCATTCGGCAAAGGAAATCTGCTGTCCTGGTGGTGGAAGCAGAGTCACTGGGGACATTTAAGTGACTGCTGGACATGCACATGGACAGCAGTGAATTGAGGGGTGCGGAGATTAGGCTATTTTAGATTAGGAATAATCCTCGGCACAACATTGTGGGCCGAAGGGCCTGTTCTGTGCTGTACTTTTCCATGTTCTATGTCCCTCATGATTTTATAAACCTCTATAAGGTCACCCCTCAGCCTCCAACACTCGAGGTGAAAAACATATCCCAGTCTATCCAGCCTCTCCTTACATCTCAAATCTTCCAGACTCGGCAACGTCTTTGTAAACTGGTTTTGCACCTTTTCCAGTTTAATAACAGCCGTCCTATAGCAGAGCGACCAGAATTATACACAGTACTCGAGATGTGGCCTCACCAATATCTTGTATAGCTGTAACATGACATCCCAACCCCTGTACTCAGTGCTCTGACTGATGACGGCAAGCGTGCCAAATGCCTGTTCCCACCTGTGGTGCCACCTCCGAGGAACTATGTGCCTGCACCACTCAATCTCTCTGTTTGACAATGCTCATCAGTGCCCTCGTTTCTTGTACAATTCTCTCTCGCTCACGCTCTCTTATTTGGAGAGTGGAATCTGACTGCGCGTTGGGGTATAATAAACTGAAGGGGGTCTTTCTGGTGATTTAAATAGAGGGACACTCAACATGTGTGAAGATAGACAATAAACAGCACCAAACTATATTTTCTTATTCGTCATTCACAGAGTCTGAGCGTCGCTGTTAGGCCAGCATTGTGGCCAGCTCTGATGGTCCAGAAGCCATTGGTATGAAGTCACATGTAGGCCAGACTGGGTAAGGACAGCAGATTTCCTTTGCCGAAGGACATTAATGAGCTGGATGCGTTTTTAACAGCAGGCAGCAATGATTGCAATAGCGTTTTATGCATTTTTGTAAAGAATTAAATTCAAACCCCACCATCTGCTATGATGGGATATGAACCCCCACCCCCCCTGTCCCTTGAGGGGTATAAGTCCACTGATGTTACCACCCCCTGACCACCTTCACAGTAATGGATCATGGCTGCAGACCAGGGATTAGACCTCAAATTTATTTGGCTCACTCCAATACCAGGGGGACTGATCCCATCAGTGAAAATGGAAATAATTGCAGGTGCAAATAAGAAAGTTCACAAATCCATGGGTAGATTATTTAGGGAGACAATAGCCTAGTGGTATTATCATTAATGTAGAGTGTTAATGTAGAGGTCCAGGTAATGTTTGGGGACCTGGGCTCAAATCTCACCACAGCAGACGGTGAAATTTAAATTCAAAAAATCTGGAATGAAAAGTGTTATGGACCAGGCCAGACTCTGCCCCCCACAAAGCATTTTAAGTGGCTCAGTGGTTAGCACTGCTGCCTCACAGCACCAGGGACCTGGGTTCGATTCCACCCTCGGGCGACTGTTTGTGTGGAGTTTGCACTTTCTCCCCGTGCCTGCGTGGGTTTCCTCCGGGAGCTCCAGTTTCCTCCCACAATCCAAAGATATACAGGTTGGGGTGGATTGGCCGTGCTGAATTGCCCATAGTGTTAGGTCAGAGGGAAATGGGTCTGGGTGGGTTACTCGTCAGAGGGTCTGGCTGGGTTACTCGTCAGAGGGTCGGTGTGGGTTACTCGTCAGAGGGTCTGGGTGGGTTACTGGTCAGAGGGTCTGGATGGGTTACTCGTCAGAGGGTCTGGGTGGGTTACTCGTCAGAGGGTCGGTGTGGGTTACTGGTCAGAGAGTCTGGGTGGGTTACTCGTCAGAGGGTCGGTGTGGGTTACTGGTCAGAGAGGAGAAAGTGAGGTCTGCAGATGCTGGAGATCAAAGTTGAAACTTTATTGCTGGAACAGCACAGCAGGTCAGGCAGCATCCAGGGAACAGGAGATTCGACGTTTCGGGCACAGGCCCTTCTTCAGGAATGAGCAGAGAGTGTTCAGCAGGAGAAGATAAAAGGTAGGGAGGAGGGACTTGGAGGAGGGGAGTTGGAAATGTGATAGGTGGAAAGAGGTCAAGGTGAGGGTGATAGGTCGGAGTAGGGTGGAGGCGGAGAGGTCAAGAAGAAGACTGCAGGTCAGGAAGGCGGTGCCGGGCTGGAAGGATCCGGCTGAGACAAGGTGGGGGGAGGGGGGATGAAGAAACTGGTGAAGTCCAAGTTCATCCCCTGCGGTTGGAGGGTTCCCAGTCGGAAGATAAGACGCTCCTCCTCCGACCGTCGGGTTGTTGTGGTTTGGCGGTGGATGAGTCCAATGACCTGCATATCCTCGGTGGAGTGGGAGGGGGAGTTGAAATGCTGTGCCACAGGTTGGTTGGGTTGGTTCGTCCGGGTGGCCCAGAGGTGCTCCCTGAATCGCTCCGCAAGTAGGCGGCCTGTCTCCCCAATATAGAGGAGGCCACACCGGCTGCAGCGGATGCAGTAGATGATGTGGGTGGAGGTGTCCAAGAACTCCCCACCTACATTCGTGACACCACCCACGCCCTCCACCTCCTCCAGGATTTCCGCTTCCCCGGTCCCCAACGCCTCATCTTCACCATGGACATCCAGTCCCTGTACACCTCCATCCCCCATCACGAAGGACTCAAAGCACTCCGCTTCTTCCTTTCCCGCCGTACCACCCAGTACCCTTCCACTGACACCCTCCTTCGACTGACCGAACTGGTCCTCACCCTGAACAACTTTTCTTTCCAATCCTCCCACTTTCTCCAAACAAAAGGAGTAGCCATGGGCACCCGCATGGGCCCCAGCTATGCCTGCCTCTTCGTAGGGTATGTGGAACAATCCATCTTCCGCAACTACACTGGCCCCACCCCCCATCTTTTTCTTCGCTACATTGATGACTGTATCGGCGCTACCTCGTGCTCCCACGAGGAGGTTGAACAGTTCATCCACTACACCAACACCTTCCACCCCGACCTCAAATTCACCTGGACAGTCTCGGACTCCTCCCTCCCCTTCCTAGACCTTTCTGTTTCTATCTCAGGCGACCGAATCAACACGGACATCTACTACAAACCTACCGACTCCCACAGCTACCTGGACTACACCTCCTCCCATCCTGCCCCCTGTAAAAACGCCATCCCATTCTCCCAATTCCTTCGTCTCCGCCGCATCTGCTCCCAGGAGGACCAGTTCAAAATACGTACAACACAGATGGCCTCCTTCTTCAAGGACCGCAATTTCCCCCCCGACGTGGTCGACGGTGCCCTCCACCGCATCTCCTCCACTTCCCGCTCCTCCGCCCTTGAGCCCCGCCCCTCCAACCGCCACCAGGACAGAACCCCACTGGTCCTCACCTACCACCCCACCAATCTACATGTACAGCGCATCATCCGCCGTCACTTCCGCCACCTCCAAACAGACCCCAGCACCAAGGATATATTTCCCTCCCCTCCCCTATCAGCTTTCCGTAGAGACCACTCCCTCCGCGACTCCCTTGTCAGATCCACACCCCCCACCGACCCAACCACCACTCCCGGCACCTTCCCTTGCAACGGCAGGAGGTGCAACACTTGCGCCCACACCTCCCCCCTCACTTCTCTCCAAGGCCCCAAAGGAAACTTCCATATCCGCCACAGATTCACCTGCACCTCCACCCACATCATCTACTGCATCCGCTGCAGCCGGTGTGGCCTCCTCTATATTGGGGAAACAGGCCGCCTACTTGCGGAGCGATTCAGAGAGCACCTCTGGGCCACCCGGACGAACCAACCCAACCAACCTGTGGCACAGCATTTCAACTCCCCCTCCCACTCCACCGAGGATATGCAGGTCATTGGACTCATCCACCGCCAAACCACAACAACCCGACGGTCGGAGGAGGAGCGTCTTATCTTCCGACTGGGAACCCTCCAACCGCAGGGGATGAACTTGGACTTCACCAGTTTCTTCATCCCCCCTCCCCCCACCTTGTCTCAGCCGGATCCTTCCAGCCCGGCACCGCCTTCCTGACCTGCAGTCTTCTTCTTGACCTCTCCGCCTCCATCCTACTCCGACCTATCACCCTCACCTTGACCTCTTTCCACCTATCACATTTCCAACTCCCCTCCTCCAAGTCCCTCCTCCCTACCTTTTATCTTCTCCTGCTGAACACTCTCTGCTCATTCCTGAAGAAGGGCCTGTGCCCGAAACGTCGAATCTCCTGTTCCCTGGATGCTGCCTGACCTGCTGTGCTGTTCCAGCAATAAAGTTTCAACTTACTGGTCAGAGAGTCTGGGTGGGTTACTCGTCAGAGGGTCGGTGTGGGTTACTGGTCAGAGGGTCTGGGTGGGTTACTCGTCAGAGGGTCGGTGTGGGTTACTGGTCAGAGGGTCGGTGTGGGTTACTGGTCAGAGGGTCTGGGTGGGTTACTCGTCAGAGGGTCTGGATGGGTTACTCGTCAGAGGGTCTGGGTGGGTTACTCGTCAGAGGGTCTGGGTGGGTTACTGGTCAGAGGGTCTGGGTGGGTTACTGGTCAGAGCGTCTGGATGGGTTACTCGTCAGAGGGTCTGGGTGGGTTACTCGTCAGAGGGTCGGTGTGGGTTACTGGTCAGAGAGTCTGGGTGGGTTACTCGTCAGAGGGTCGGTGTGGGTTACTGGTCAGAGAGTCTGGGTGGGTTACTCGTCAGAGGGTCGGTGTGGGTTACTGGTCAGAGAGTCTGGGTGGGTTACTCGTCAGAGGGTCGGTGTGGGTTACTGGTCAGAGAGTCTGGGTGGGTTACTCGTCAGAGGGTCGGTGTGGGTTACTGGTCAGAGAGTCTGGGTGGGTTACTCGTCAGAGGGTCGGTGTGGGTTACTGGTCAGAGAGTCTGGGTGGGTTACTCGTCAGAGGGTCGGTGTGGGTTACTGGTCAGAGAGTCTGGGTGGGTTACTCGTCAGAGGGTCGGTGTGGGTTACTGGTCAGAGGGTCGGTGTGGGTTACTGGTCAGAGGGTCTGGGTGGGTTACTCGTCAGAGGGTCTGGATGGGTTACTCGTCAGAGGGTCTGGGTGGGTTACTCGTCAGAGAGTCTGGGTGGGTTACTCGTCAGAGGGTCGGTGTGGGTTACTCGTCAGAGGGTCTGGGTGGGTTACTCGTCAGAGGGTCTGGGTGGGTTACTCGTCAGAGGGTCTGGGTGGGTTACTCGTCAGAGGGTCTGGATGGGTTACTCGTCAGAGGGTCTGGGTGGGTTACTCGTCAGAGAGTCTGGGTGGGTTACTCGTCAGAGGGTCTGGGTGGGTTACTCGTCAGAGGGTCGGTGTGGGTTACTCGTCAGAGGGTCTGGGTGGGTTACTCGTCAGAGGGTCGGTGTGGGTTACTCGTCAGAGGGTCTGGGTGGGTTACTCGTCAGAGGGTCGGTGTGGGTTACTCGTCAGAGGGTCTGGGTGGGTTACTCGTCAGAGGGTCGGTGTGGGTTACTCGTCAGAGGGTCTGGGTGGGTTACTCGTCAGAGGGTCGGTGTGGGTTACTCGTCAGAGGGTCTGGGTGGGTTACTCGTCAGAGGGTCTGGGTGGGTTACTCGTCAGAGGGTCGGTGTGGGTTTGTTGGATCTTATACTCCACAGCCACCTGATGAAGGAGCAGCGCTCTGAAAGCTAGTGTTTCCAAATAAACCTGTTGGACTATAACCTGGTGTTGTGTGATTTTTAACTTTGTCCACCCCAGTCCAACACCAGCACCTGCAATTCTTGAATCACTGCAGTCTGTGTTTTTTTTTGTTCATTTTACTTTTGTTTTAAATCTCCTGCTTGTATTTTTTTTGTCAAGCCCCCCCCCCCACACCACTGCCAATCAGCAATAGTGTGGTGTGCGTGTGCATGTGCGTGTGGGTATAGGACACAGTGAAGGAACAATGAGGGCAAAAAACTTTCTTCACATTCCACCACCGGGATGAGAAAACACCTTGAGTGGCCAGTGACAAGCAGTGCCCTTCGGTCCACGTTACATCGTGACACCCGCAAAGCCATCAGGGAGGGAGTTCCAAAGACAGTGAAGGAAGGGCGATATATTTCCAAGTCAGGATGGCGAGTGGCTTGGAGGGGAACTTGCAGGAAGTGGTGTCCCCCTGTATCTGCTGCCCTTGTACTTCTCGATGGAAGAGGTTGTCGGTTTGGAAGTGCATCGTGTAGTTAGTGCATATTGCTGTGTCAGGGGTGAAGGGAGTATATTTTAAGGCAGGTCATACAGTTAGAGAGTCATAGAGGTGTACAGCACGCACACAGACCCTTCAGTCCAACCCATCCATGACCAGATATCCCAACCCAATCTAGTCCCACCAGCCAGCACCTGGCCCATATCCCTCCAAACCCTTCCTATTCATATATCCACCCAGATGCCTTTTAAATGTTGTAATTGTACCAGCCTCCACCACTTCCTCTGGCAGCTCATTCCATACACATACCACCCTCTGCATGAAAAAGATGCCCTTTATGTCTCTTTTATATCTTTCCCCTCTCACCCTAAACCTATGCCCTCTAGTTCTGGACTCCCCCAACCCAGGGAAAAGACCCCTATCCATGTCCCTCATGATTTTATAAACCTCTATAAGGTCACCCCTCAGCCTCCGACGCTCCAGGGAAAACAGTCCCAGCCTGTTCAGCCTCTCCCTGTAGCTCAGATCCTCCAACCCTGGCAACATCCTTGTAAATCTTTTCTGAACCCTTTCAAGTTTCACAACATCTTTCCGATAGGAAGGAGACCAGAATTGCACACAATATTCCAACAGTGGCCTAACCAATGTCCTGTACAGCCGCAACATGACCTCCCAACTCCTGTACTCAATACTCTGACCAATAAAGGAAAGCATACCAAACACCTCCTTCACTATCCTATCTACCTGTGACTCCACTTTCAAGGAGCTATGAACCTGCACTCCAAGGTCTCTTTGTTCAGCAACACTCCCTAGGACCTTATCATTAAGTGGAAAAGTCCTGCTAAGATTTGCTTTCCCAAAATGCAGCACCTCGCATCTATCTGAATTAAACTCCACCTCCCGAGTCAGACAGCACGGAAACAGGCCCTTTGGCCCAACTCATCCATGCTGACCAGGCTTCCTCAACTAATCCCATTTGCCCGCCCCCTAAACCTTTCCTATCCATGTAGCTGTCCAAGTGTCTTTTAAATGTTGAAACTGTACCTGCCTTCCTCTAGCAGCTCATTCCACATAGTGTTTAATGTGGAGTTTTTGAAATTAAAGGTCACACACATTACTATGGGTCACATGTAGGCCAGACCAGGTAAGGACAGCAGATTTCCCTTCCCTAAAGGGCATTGGTGAACCAGTGAGTAAATTCTATCTGGTCACCATGTTTTAATTGTTGGAAAAAAGACCATGTGGTTCATTGATGAATTTTAGTGCCTTTTGATGCGTTTATGCGACTCCAGACCCACAGCCATGTGATTGGCTCTGAGCTACTCTCTGGGCAATTAGGGATGGGGCAATAAATGCTGGCCAGGCCAGTGATGCATGCAACCTGGGAATGATTTTTATGAATAAAAATCAGAGATCGGGCTTATGTTCTGCTGTCTAGAGTTAGAAAGAACGAGGGGCAGTTTCATCGAATACTGTAAAATCCCGAGAGGGCATGACTGGGCAAATAGGGGAGGGAGAGCGGTGCTGCATGGTGGCATGGGCACAGTGGCATGGGTGGCACGGTGGCACAGTGGTTAGCACTGCTGCCTCACAGCGCCTGAGACCCGGGTTCAATTCCCGCCTCAGGCGACTGACTGTGTGGAGTTTGGACGTTCTCCCCGTGTCTGCGTGGGTTTCCTCCGGGTGCTCCGGTTTCCTCCCACAGTCCAAAGATGTGCAGGTCAGGTGAATTGGCCATGCTAAATTGCCCATAGTGTTAGGTAAGGGGTAAATGTAGGGGTCTGGGTGAGTTGCGCTTCGGCGGGTCAGTGTGGAATTGTTGGGCCGAAGGGCCTGTTTCCACACTGTAATCTAATCTAATCTAATCACAGCAGGTCGGGCAGCATCCGAGGAGCAGGAAAATCGACATTTCAGGCAGGGATCCTGCCCGAAACGTCGATTTCCCTGCTCCTCGGATGTTGCCCGACCTGCTGTGCTTTTCCAGCACCACACTGATCTAGACTCCGATCTCTAGCATCTGCAATACCCACTAAATAAGGGAGGGAGCCGAGAGTCAGGAGAGAGACACAGTCTCAGAATAAGGGGGAAATAAGGAGGGAAGGAGGGATGGAGGGATGGAGGGATGGAGGGATGGAGGGAAGGAGGGATGGAGGGAAGGAGGGATGGAGGGATGGAGGGAAGGAGGGAATGAGGGATGGAGGGAAGGAGGGAAGGAGGGATGGAGGGATGGAGGGAAGGAGGGAATGAGGGATGGAGGGAAGGAGGGAAGGAGGGAAGGAGGGATGGAGGGATGGAGGGAAGGAGGGAAGGAGGGAAGGAGGGATGGAGGGATGGAGGGATGGAGGGATGGAGGGAAGGAGGGATGGAGGGAAGGAGGGAAGGAGGGATGGAGGGATGGAGGGAAGGAGGGAAGGAGGGATGGAGGGATGGAGGGATGGAGGGGAGGAGGGGAGGAGGGATGGAGGGAAGGAGGGAAGGAGGGAAAGAAGGAAGGAGGGATGGAGGGATGGAGGGAAGGAGGGATGGAGGGATGGAGGGATGGAGGGATGGAGGGATAGAGAGAAGGAGGGAAGGAGGGATGGAGGGATGGAGGGAAGGAGGGATGGAGGGATGGAGGGATGGAGGGATGGAGGGATGGAGGGAAGGATGGATGAAGGGAAGGTGGGAAGGAGGGATGGAGGGATGGAGGGATGGATGGATGGATGGATGGAGGGAAGGAGGGAAGGAGGGAAGGAGGGATGGAGAGAAGGAGGGATGGATGGATGGAGGGAAGGAGGGAAGGAGGGAAGGAGGGAAAGAGTGATGGAGGGATGGAGAGATGGAAGGAAGGAGGGAATGAGGTATGGAGGGAAGGAGGGAAGGAGGGATGGAGGGATGAAGGGAAGGAGGGAAGAATGGATGGAGGGAAGGAGGGATGGAGGGATGGAGGGAAGGAGGGAAGGAGGGAAGGAGGAATGGAGGGATGAAGGGATGGAGGTATGGAGGGAAGGAGGTATGGAGGGAAGGAGGGAGGGAGGGAAGGAGGGAAGGAGGGATGGAGGGAAGGAGGGATGGAGGGATGGAGTGAGGGAAGGAGGGATGGAGGGATGGAGGGAAGGAGGGAAGGAGGAATGGAGGGATGGATGGAGGGATGGATGGAGGGATGGAGGGATGGAGGGATGGATGGAGGGATGGATGGAGGGATGGAGGGATGGAGGGATGGAGGGATGGATGGAGGGATGTAGGGATGGATGAAGGGAAGGAAGGAGGGATGGAGAGAGGGATGGAGGGAGGGATGGAGGGAGGGATGGAGAGAGGGATGGAGGGAGGGATGGAGGGAGGGATGGAGAGAGGGATGGATGGAGGGATGGAGGGATGGTGGGAAGGAGGGAAGGAGTGAGGGAGGGAAGGAGGGAGGGAAGGAGGGAAGGAGGGATGGAGGGAAGGAGGGATGGAGGGATGGAGGGAAGGAGGGAAGGAGAGATGGATGGATGGATGGAGGGAAGGAGGGAAGGAGGGAAGGAGGGATGGAGGGATGGAGAGAAGGAGGGATGGAGGGATGGATGGATGGAGGGAAGGAGGGAAGGAGGGAAGGAGGGAAAGAGTGATGGAGGGATGGAGAGATGGAAGGAAGGAGGGAATGAGGTATGGAGGGAAGGAGGGAAGGAGGGATGGAGGGAAGGAGGGAAGGAGGGAAGGAGGGATGGAGGGATGAAGGGAAGGAGGGAAGAATGGATGGAGGGAAGGAGGGAAGGAGGGAAGGAGGGATGGAGGGATGGAGGGAAGGAGGGAAGGAGGGAAGGAGGAATGGAGGGATGAAGGCATGGAGGGATGGAGAGAAGGAGGGAGGGAGGGAAGGAGGGATGGAGGGATGGAGGGATGGAGTGACGGAAGGAGGGAAGGAGGGAAGGAGGGATGGAGGGATGGAGGGATGGAGGGAAGGAGGAATGGATGGATGGATGGAGGGATAGATGGAGGGATGGAGGGATGGATGGAGGGATGTAGGGATGGATGAAGGGAAGGAAGGAGGGATGGAGAGAGGGATGGAGGGAGGGATGGAGGGAGGGATGGAGAGAGGGATGGAGAGAGGGATGGATGGAGGGATGGAGGGATGGTGGGAAGGAGGGAAGGAGCGAGGGAGGGAAGGAGGGAAGGAGGGAAGGAGGGAAGGAGGGAAGGAGGGAGGGAGGGAAGGAGGGATGGAGGTAAGGAGGGAGGGATGGAGTGAGGGAAGGAGGGATGGAGGGATGGAGGGAAGGAGGGATGGAGGGATGAATGGATGGAGGGATGAATGAATGGAGGGATGAATGAATGGAGGGATGGAGGGATGGATGGAGGGATGGATGGAGGGATGGATGGGGGAGGAATGGAGGGAGGGATGGAGGGATGGATGGAGGGAGGGATGGATGGATGGATGGATGGAGGGATGGAGAGATGGAGGGATGGATGGAGGGAAGGCTCGAGGGAGGGAGGGATGGAGGGATGGAGGGAGGGTTGGATGGAGGGATGGCGGGATGGATGGAGGGATGGCGGGATGGATGGTGGGATGGATGGATGGATAGAGGGATGGATTGAGGGATGGATGGAGGGATGGAGGGATGGATGAAGGGAAGGAAAGAGGGATGGAGGGAGGGATGGAGAGAGGGATGGATGGAGGGATGGATGGAGGGATGGCGGGAGTGATGGAGGGAGGGATGGAGGGAGGGAGGAATGGATGGATGGAGGAATGGAGGGATGGTGGAATGGAGAGATGGAGAGATGGAGGGAGGGATGGAGGGTAGGAGGGGTGGAAGGATGGAGGGATGGAGTGATGGAGGGAGGGATGGATGGATGGAGGGATGGAGGGAAGGAGGGATGGAGGGATGGAGGGGAGGAGGAAAGGAGAGATGGAGGGATGGAGGGAAGGAGGGATGGAGGGAAGGAGGGATGGAGGGATGGAGGGATGGAGGGAAGGAGGGAGGGATGGAGTGAGGGAAGGATGGATGGAGGGAAGGAGGGAGGGAGGGAAGGAAGGAAGGATGGATGGAGGGAAGGAGGGAGGGAGGGATGGAGGGAAGGAGAGATGGAGGGAAGGAGAGATGGAGGGAATGAGGGAAGGAGGGATGGAGGGAAGGAGGGAAGGATGGATGGAGGAAAGAAGGGAAGGGGGATGGAGGGATGGAGGGAAGGAGGGTTGGAGGGAAGGAGGGATGGAGGGATGGAGGGAAGGAGGGATGGAGGGATGGAGGGATGGAGGGATGGAGGGATGGAGGGAAGGAGGGAAGGAGGGATGGAGGGAAGGAGGGATGGAGGGATGGAGGGAAGGAGGGATGGAGGGATGGAGGGATGGAGGGATGGAGGGAAGGAGGGATGGAGGGAAGGAAGGAAGGATGGAAGGAGGGAGGGATGGATGGATGGAGGGATAGAGGGAAGGAGGGAAAGAGGGAAGGAGGGAAGGAGGGAGGGAGGGCGGGAGGGAAGGAGGGAGGGAGGGCGGGAGGGAAGGAGGGAAGGAGGGATGGAGGGAATGAGGGATGGTGGGATGGAGGGATGGAGGGATGGAGGGATGGATAGTTGGAGGGATGGAGGTAAGGAGGGAGGGATGGAGGGAGGGATGGAGGGAGGGAAGGAGGGATGGAGGGAAGGAGGGATGGAGGGATGAATGGATGGGGGATGGAGGGATGAATGGATGGAGGGATGGAGGGATGGAGGGATGGATGGAGGGAGGAATGGAGGGAGGGATGGAGGAATGGATGGATAGAGGGATGGATGGATGGATGGAGGGATGGAGGGATGGATGGAGGGATGGCTGGTGAGAGGGATGGAGGGATGGATGGATGGATGAAGGCAGGGATGGATGGATGGATGGATGAAGGGAGGGATGGATGGATGGATGAAGGGAGGGATGGAGGGATGGAGGGAGGGAGCGAGGGAGGGATAGAGAGAGGGAGGGAGGGATGGAGGGAGGGATGGAGGGATGGAGGGAGGGTTGGATGGAGGCAGGGATGGATGGAGGGATGGATGGAGGGACGGCGGGATGGATGGCGGGATGGATGGAGGGATGGATGGAGGGATGGAGGGATGGATGGATGGAGGGATGGATGGATGGATGGAGGGATGGAGGGATGGAGGGATGGTTGGAGGGATGGAGGGATGGATGAAGGGAAGGAAGGAGGGATGGAGAGAGGGATGGAGGGAGGAATGGAGGGAGGGATGGAGGGAGGGAGGGATGGTTGGATGGAGGAATGGATGGATGGAGGGAGGGTGGGATGGAGGGATGGAGGAAGGGAGGGAAGGAGGGAGGGAGGGTTGGAGGGATCGAGGGAAGGAGGGCTGGAGGGATGGAGGGATGGAGGGATGGAGGGAAGGAGTGATGGAGGGATGGAGGGAAGGAGTGATGGAGGGATGGAGGGATGGAGGGATGGATGGATGGAGGGAAGGAGGGATGGAGGGATGGAGGGAAGGAGGGAAGGAGGGAAGGATGGATGGAGGGAAGGAGGGAAGGAGGGATGAAGGGAAGGATGGATGGAGGGAAGGAGGGATGAAGGGAAGGAGGGAAGGAGGGATGGAGGGAAGGAGGGATGGAGGGATGGAGGGAAGGAAGGAAGGATGGAAGGATGGAAGGATGGAAGGATGGAAGGAGGGAGGGAGGGATGGATGGAGGGAGGGAAGGAGGGAAGGAGGGAGGGAAGGAGGGATGGAGGGATGGAGGGAAGGAGGGAAGGAGTGATGGAGGGAAGGTGGGATGGAGGGATGGAGGGAAGGAGAGAAGGAGAGAAGGAGGGAAGGAGGGAAGGAGGGAAGGAGGGAGGGAGGGATGGAGGGAGCGAGGGAGAGAGGGAGGGAGCGAGGGAGAGAGGGAGGGATGGATGGATGGATGGCGGGATGGATGGCGGGATGGATGGATGGATGGATGGATGGATGGATGGATGGATGGATGGATGGATGGATGGATGGATGGATGGATGGATGGATGGAGGGAGGGATGGATGGATGGATGGAGGGATGGATGGAGGGATGGATGGATGGAGGGATGGATGGATGGAGGGATGGATGGATGGAGGGATGGATGGATGGATGGATGGATGGAGGGAGGGATGGATGGAGGGATGGATGGAGGGATGGAGGGATGGATGGAGTGATGGAGGAATGGATGAAGGGAAGGATGGAGGGATGGAGAGAGGGATGGAGGGAGGGATGGAGAGAGGAATGGATGGAGGGATGGAGGGTGGGATGGAGGGAAGGATGGAGGGTGGGATGGAGGGAAGGATGGAGGGAGGGATGGAGGGAGGGAGGAAGGGATGGAGGAATGGATGGATGGAGGGATGGATGGAGGGATGGAGAGATGGAGGGTGGGATGGAGGGTAGGAGGGATGGAGGGATGGAGGGATGGATGGAGGGAGGGATGGAAGGAGGGAGGGAGGGATGGATGGAGGAAGGAATGGAGGGCTGGAGGGATGGAGAGAGGGAGGGAGGGATGGAGAGATGGATGGAGGGAGGGATGGAGAGAAGGATGGAGGGAGGGATGGATGGAGGAAGGGTTGGATGGAGGGATGGATTGAGGGATGGAGGGAGGGAGGAATGGCGGGAGGGATGGATGGATGGAGGGAAAGATGGAGGAATGGAGGGAGGGATGGATGCAGAGAGGGAGGGATGAATGGGGGAGGGATGGGGGATGGGTGTGGTAGGGATGGGAGGAGGGATGGGGAGGGATGGAGTGCTGGATGGAGGAGGGATGGAGTGAGGGATTAGTGATGTATCGCGGGATGGAGTGAGGGATGGAGTGAGGGATGGAGGGATGGAGGGGTGGTGTGAGGGATGGAGGGATGGATGGAGGGATGGATGGAGGGATGGATGGAGGGAGGGATGGGGGGACAGATGGTGGGAGGGACGGATGGAGGGATGGAGGGAGGGATGGAGGGTGGAATGCATGGATGTTGGGAAGGAGGGATGGGTGGATGGAGGGAGGGAGGGATGGATGGATGGAGGGATGGAGGGATGGAGGGAGGGAGGGATGGAGGGTGGAATGGATGGATGTTGGGAGGGAGGGAGGGATGGATGGATGGAGGGATGGAGGGAGGGAGGGATGGAGGGTGGAATGGATGGATGTTGGGAGGAAGGGAGGGATGGATGGATGGAGGGAGGGAGGGATGGATGGAGGAAGGAATGGATGGAGGGATGGCAGGATGGATGGCGGGATGGATGGAGGGATGGAGGGATTGAGGGATGGAGGGATGGATGGAGGGAGGGATGGAGGAATGGATGGAGGGAGGGAGGGATGGTGGGAGGGAGGGAGGGAGGGATGGAGGGATGGAGGGATGGATGGAGGGAGGGATGGAGGGATGGAGGAATGGATGGAGGGAGGGATGGATGGAGAGATGGATGGAGGGAGGGATGGATTGAGGGATGGAGGGATGGAAGGATGGAGGGATGGATGGAGGAATGGAGAGAGGGATGGATGGAGGGATGAAGGGAGGGAGGGATGGAGGGACGAATGGAGGGAAGGAGGGAGGAATGGATGGATGGAGGTAAGGATGGATGGATGGAGGGAGGGATGGATGGAGGGAGGGAGAGAGGGATGGATGGGGGAGGAATGGAGGGATGGATGGAGGGAGGGAGGGATGGATGGGGAGGGATAGATGGGGAGGGATGGGGGGATGGATGGGGAATGGATGGGGAGGGATGGGGGAGGGATGGAGTGAGGGATGGAGTGAGGGATGGATGGAGGGATGGATGGGGGAGGGATGGATGGGGAGGGATGGGGGAGGGATGGATGGGGAGGGATGTGGAGGGATGGGGGATGGAGGGATGGGAGGCTGGGGGATAGGAGGATGGATGGATGGGGATGGGGGATGGCTGGATGGGGGGATGGGGGCTGGAGGTATGGAGGGATGGATGGATGAGGGTATGGAGGGATGGGAATGGAGGGATGGATGGAGTGAGGGATGGAGTGAGGGATGGCTGGAGGGAGGGATGGAGGGAGGGAGGGATGGAGCTAGGGATGGAGAGAGGGATGGAGGGATGGAGTGGGGGATGGAGGGAGGGATGGAGGGAGGGATGGAGGGAGGGATGGAGGGAGGGATGGAGGGAGGGATGGAATGAGGGATAGAATGAGGGATGGAGTGAGGTATGGAGTGAGGTATGGAGGGATGGTTTGAGGGATGGAGTGAGGGATGGAGTGAGGGATGGAGTGAAGGATGGAGTGAGGTATGGAGGGATGGTTTGAGGGATGGAGTGAGGGATGGAGTGAGGAATGGAGTGAGGAATGGAGTGAGGGATGGAGTGCGGGATGGAGTGAGGGATGGAGGGATGGAGGAATGGAGGGATGGAGTGAGGGATGGAGGGATGGATGGAGGGTGGGATGGGGGACAGATGGAGGGAGGGATGGGGGGACGGATGGAGGGAGGGATGGGGGGACGGATGGAGGGAGGGATGGGGGGACGGATGGAGGGAGGGATGGAGGGACGGATGGAGGGACGGATGGAGGGACGGATGGAGGGACGGAGGGATGGAGGGATGTAGGGATGGAGGGTGGGATGGATGGATGTTTGGAGGGAGGGATGGATGGGTGGATGTTGGGAGGGAGGGATGGAGGGAGGGATGAATGGAGGGATGGATGGAGGGATGGAGGGAGAGATGGATGGATGGATAGAGGGAGGGAGAGATGGATGGAGGGATGGAGGGAGGGAGGGATGGAGCGAGGGACGGAGCGAGGGAGCGGTGGTTGGATGGATGGAGGGATGGATGGATGGATGGAGGGAGGGAGAGATGGAGGGAGGGAGAGATGGAGGGAGGGAGAGATGGATGGATGGATGGAGGGATGGGGGATGGAGGGAGGGATGGATGAAGGGATGGATGGAGGGATGGAGGAAGGGATGGATGAAGGGATAGAGGAAGGGATGGAGGGAAGAATGGAGGGAGGGATGAATGGAGGGATGAATGGAGGGATGGAGGGAGAGAGGAAGGGAGGGAGGGAGGGATGGAGGGATGGATGGAGGGATGGAGGAAGGGATGGAGGGACGGATGGAGGGACGGATGGAGGGACGGAGGGATGGAGGGATGTAGGGATGGAGGGTGGGATGGATGGATGTTTGGAGGGAGGGATGGATGGATGGATGTTGGGAGGGAGGGATGAATGGATGGAGGGATGGATGGAGGGATGGATGGAGGGATGGAGGGATGGAGGGATGGAGGGAGGGATGGAGGGATGGAGGGATGGAGGGAGGGAGAGATGGATGGAGGGATGGAGGGAGGGAGGGATGGAGCGAGGGACGGAGCGAGGGAGCGGTGGTTGGATGGATGGAGGGATGGATGGATGGATGGAGGGAGGGAGAGATGGAGGGAGGGAGAGATGGAGGGAGGGAGAGATGGATGGATGGATGGAGGGATGGGGGATGGAGGGAGGGATGGATGAAGGGATGGATGGAGGGATGGAGGAAGGGATGGATGAAGGGATAGAGGAAGGGATGGAGGGAAGAATGGAGGGAGGGATGAATGGAGGGATGAATGGAGGGATGGAGGGAGAGAGGAAGGGAGGGAGGGAGGGATGGAGGGATGGATGGAGGGATGGAGGAAGGGATGGAGGGACGGATGGAGGGACGGATGGAGGGACGGAGGGATGGAGGGATGTAGGGATGGAGGGTGGGATGGATGGATGTTTGGAGGGAGGGATGGATGGATGGATGTTGGGAGGGAGGGATGAATGGATGGAGGGATGGATGGAGGGATGGATGGAGGGATGGAGGGATGGAGGGATGGAGGGAGGGATGGAGGGATGGAGGGATGGAGGGAGGGAGAGATGGATGGAGGGATGGAGGGAGGGAGGGATGGAGCGAGGGACGGAGCGAGGGAGCGGTGGTTGGATGGATGGAGGGATGGATGGATGGATGGATGGAGGGAGGGAGAGATGGAGGGAGGGAGAGATGGAGGGAGGGAGGGATGGATGGATGGATGGAGGGATGGGGGGATGGAGGGAGGGATGGATGAAGGGATGGATGGAGGGATGGAGGAAGGGATGGATGAAGGGATAGAGGAAGGGATGGAGGGAAGAATGGAGGGAGGGATGAATGGAGGGATGAATGGAGGGATGGAGGGAGAGAGGAAGGGAGGGAGGGAGGGATGGAGGGATGGATGGAGGGATGGAGGAAGGGATGGAGGAAGGGATGGAGGGAAGAAGGGAGGGAGGGAAGAAGGGAGGGAGGGATGGAGGGAGGGATGGAGGAACGGAAGGATGGAGTGAGGGAGGGATGGAGGGAGGGATGGAGGGAGGGATGGAGGGATGGAGGGATGGAGGGATGGATGGAGGGATGGAGGGACGGAGGGAGGGATGGAGAGAGGGATGGAGGAATGGATGGAGGGATGAAGTGATAGAGGGATGGAGGGATGGAGGGATGGTGTGATGGAGGGATGGTGTGATGGAGGGATGGTGTGATGGAGGGATGGAGGAAGGGATGGAGGGATAGAGGGAGGGATGGAAGGAGGGTTGGAGGGAGGGAAGGACTGAGTGAGGGAGGGAGGGATGGAGGGAGTGATGCAGGAAGGGAGGGAGGGAGGGAGGGAGGGATGGAGGGAGTGATGCAGGAAGGGAGGGAGGGAGGAAGGGATGGATGGATGGTGTGAGGGATAGAGGGATGGATGGATGGATGGAGGGAGGGATGGAGGGATGGATGGTGGAATGGAGGGAGGGATGGATGGGGAGGGATGGATGGAGGGAGGGATAGATCGATGGAGGGAGGGATAGATGGATGGAGGGAGGGATTGAGAGAGGGATGGATGGGGGGATAGATGGAGGAGGGATGGATGGGGGAGGGATGGATGGATGGATGGATGGATGGATGGATGGATGGATGGATGGAGGGTGGGATGGATGGAGGGAGGGATAGATGGAGGGAGGGATAGATGGAGGGAGGGATAGATGGATGGAGGGATAGATGGATGGAGGGATGGATGGGGAGGGATGGATGGAGGGAGGGATAGATGGATGGAGGGAGGGATTGAGGGAGGGATGGATGGGGGATAGATGGAGGAGGGATGGATGGGGGAGGGCTGGGGGCAGGAGGGAGGGATGGATGGATGGATGGATGGATGGAGGGATGGAGGGAGGGATAGATGGATGGAGGGAGGGATAGATGGATGGAGGGATAGATGGATGGAGGGAGGGATGGAGGGAGGGATGGAGGGAGGGATGGATGGGGGAGGGATGGATGGGGGGAGGGATGGATGCGGGAGGGATGGATGGAGGTTGGATGGGGCGATGTATGGGGGAATGGAGGGATGCAGGGATGGAGGGAGGGATGCAGGAAGGAGGAAGGGAGGGATGGTGAGATGGAGAAAGGGAGGGATGGAGAGATGGAGGGAGGGAGGGATGGATGGATGGAGGGAAAGAGGGATGGATGGAGGGATGGAGGGATGGAGCGAGGGATGGAGCGAGGGAGCAGTGGTTGGATGGATGGAGAGATGGATGGATGGATGGAGGGAAGGAGAGATGGATGGATGGATGGAGGGACGGAGGAAGGGATGGAGGAAGGGATGGAGGAAGGGATGGAGGGAAGAAGGGAGGAAGGGAGGGATGAATGGAGGGATGGAGGGATGGAGAGATGGATGGAGGGATGGAGGGATGGAGGGATGGATGGAGGAAGGGATGGAGGGAAGAAGGGGTGGAGGGATGGAGG
>NW_028270185.1:10908145-11033879 GCF_037043375.1 Chiloscyllium plagiosum | reverse complement strand
TCTCCAGCCCCTACACCCCCTCTCTATCTCTGTGTAACCTCCCTAGTCCCTATACCCCTCCCTATCTCTGTAACCTCTTCCAGCCCCTATGACCCTCCCTACCTCTGTAACCTCCTCCAACCCCTCCCTACCTCAATAACCTCCTCCACTCTCCTCCTATCTCAGTGACCTCCTCCAGCCCTTATCCTGGTGAATCTGTGATTACCCCGCTCTCTCGTGTGGTCACACCCTTCCTACAGTGTGGCGACTTTGTGATGAGAAAGCAGGGCTCTAAAGGCTGTGAGAGAGATGTAGAATGAGGGCCATTCGTTCCATCTGCTTCTGGACTAACTTCCTGGGATCCGTGCGCATGTGGGGCAGTTTGTTTGGGAAGGAGCTTGATCCTGCCTTCTCCCGTGTACCCCTGACTCAGCAACTCTCCAATGGGAATAATTTCCACTTGGCGGGATGGAAATGGGGCTGATTCTGTCCACAGCAGCCAATCTCTTTCCCTCCCCAACTGCTGCCTCAGCTGGAATGTTTGTGGATGGCACGGTGGCTCAGTGGTTAGCACTGCTGCCTCCCAGCACCAGGGACCCAGGTTCGATTCCAGCCTCGGGTCACTGCCCGAGTCGAATTTGCGCATTCCTTCATGCCTGCATGGGTTTCCTTCCACAGTCTAAAGATGGGACAGGTCAGGGTGAATTGGCCGTGCTACATTGCCCATAGTGTTCAGGGATATACAGGTTAGGTGCATTAGTCAGGGTAAATGTAGGATAATAGGGGAATGGGTTTGGATGGGTTATCCTTTGGAGGTTGGTGTGGGCTTGTTGTGCCGAAGGGCTTGTTTCCACACTGTAAGGATTCTGTAATCAGGACACAGGAGCTGATGTAGTACATTCAGCCCATCAAGTTTGCTCCACCATCCAATGGGATCATGTCTGACCTGATTATCCACAGCTCCCCTCTCCAGCCTTTTTCCCCCAACCTTGGATTCCGTTAATGATTGAAAGCCTCTCTGTCTCTGTGTCTGAGTCTCTCTCTCTGTCTCTCTCTCTGTCTCTCTCTCTGTCTCTCTCTCTGTCTCTCTCTCTGTCTCTCTCTCTGTCTCTCTCTCTGTCTCTCTCTCTGTCTCTCTCTCTGTCTCTCTCTCACTCTCTCACTCTCTCACTCTCTCACTCTCTCTCACTCTCTCACTCTCTCCACTCTCTCACTCTCTCTCTCTCTCTCTCTCTCTCCTCTCTCTCTCTCTGTCTCAGTCTTAATGACCCACAACCCTCTGCAGTAAAGAATTCCCCATTTCACTCCCTTCAGAGATAGGCAATTCCTCCTCTCCTCTGTTTTACAATGGTGACCCCTTAATCTGAGACTGCACCCTCTGGTCGTACTCTTCCCCCACGGGGAAACCACCCCTCCAGTCCCTTAAAAATCTTGCATGTGTGAATAAAGTTGGCTCCCTGGATTCCAATGAGCAGGGTATGTAGTACACTGGAAGTCTGAATGTCACAGTGGGTAGTGTCTTAATCTCTGGGCAGGGTTGAAAGCTCACTTCAGCAGTTGAAGGACCCGGGGGATCTGGCCAGACAGATGGATTATCGATCTGTAAGTTGTTTATTCATCTAATGCAGAGTGGGAAATGGTCCTGGTCAGATAGAGCTCTGTGATGGCTGCAGTAACATCGAGTCATACAGCACGGAAACAGACCCTTCGGTCCAACCCGTCCATGCCGACCAGATATCCCAACCTAATTGAGTCCCACCTGCCCGCACCCGGCCCATGTTCCTCTAAGCCGCAAGTGGGATGCTGGAAAAGCACAGCAGGTCAGGCAACATCCGAGGAGCAGGAGAATCGACGTTTTGGGCAAAAGCCCTTCATCAGGAATCAACATTCCTGATGAAGAGCTTATGCCTGAATTGTTGATTCTCCTGCTCCTCGGATGCTGCCTGACCTGCTGTGCTTTTCCAGCAACACACTCTTGACTCTGATCTCCAGCATCTGCAGTGCTCACTTTCTCCATATCCCTCCAAACCCTTCCTATTCATGTACCCATCCAAATGCCTTTTAAATGTTGTAATTGTACCAGCCTCCACCAGTTCCTCTGGCAGCTCGCTCCACACACGCACCATACTCTGCGTGAAAAAGTTGCCCTTTTGGTCCCTCTTATATCTTTCCCTCTCACCCTAAACCTTTGCCCTCTAGTTCTGGACTTCCCCAGCCCAGGGAAAAGACTGTGTCTATTTACCCTATCCATGACCCTCATGATTTTATAAACCTCTATAAGGCCACCCCACAGCTCCGGAGAAAACAGCCCCAGCCTATTCAGCCTCACCCTGTAGCTCAAACCCTCCAACCTGGCAATATCCTTGTAAATCTTTTCTGAACCCTTTCATGTATCACAACGTCATGTTAAAAGACTGTGTGCTAGAATGCGTTGTCCTGAGAGATGCAGACACACTGCAACCTGACTGTGAGGCCCTTACCTGCCAAAATTGCCAAACGTTTTTACCATGTAACCGACAGAAGCCGTCCCCTTGGGTCAAGGATGTCAGGAGAGGGTGAGGTGTTGGAATTGTGAAAATTGCTGTTGTATTCTGTGGAGATTGAAGCAGTTAATCTTTGCCTTGGTCTGAGTGGAAATCTGTAACCTCAGATTTTACTGAGGAAAGCATTCCTGAAAATGTCTGGTCATTTTAATGAGGGGATATAAGCTCCAAACCGTTGCTAATTTAACACCAGATTTGGCACTGCCGCACTCAGCTGTTCGGTGCTTGCACCACTGGAAGTTGGTTTGCCTCCCGAAAAGGTTCTTGTGCAGCAGTTGGTGGTGCCCCTGCTGCCCCTCTGAGCGGGATGACCTGGGTTCGAGTCCCACCTGCTCCAGGCGTGTGTCATAATCAAGCAGCATGCTTTGCCCACCCTCTGCTGGGGGTGAGGTATGGACAAGACCTTCATGTATTTTGGGATGCCCCTCTGGGGATAGAAGGTGAAGACGGAGCTTTACTCTGTATCTAACCCCGTGCTGTCCCTGTCCCTGGGAGTGTTTGATGGGGACAGTGTAGAGGGAGCTTTACTCTGTATCTAACCCTGTGCTGTCCCTGTCCTGGGAGTGTTTGATGGGGACAGTGTAGAGGGAGCTTTACTCTGTATCTAACCCTGTGCTGTCCCTGTCCCTGGGAGTGTTTGATGGGGACAGTGTAGAGAGAGCTTTACTCTGTATCTAACCTTGTGCTGTCCCTGTCCCTGGGAGTGTTTGATGGGGACAGTGTAGAGGAAGCTTTACTCTGTATCTAACCTTGTGCTGTCCCTGTCCCTGGGAGTGTTTGATGGGGACAGTGTAGAGAGAGCTTTACTCTGTATCTAACCCTGTGCTGTCCCTGTCCTGGGAGTGTTTGATGGGGGACAGTGTAGAGGGAGCTTTACTCTGTATCTAACCCTGTGCTGTCCCTGTCCCTGGGAGTGTTTGATAGGGACAGTGTAGAGGGAGCTTTACTCTGTATCTAACCCTGTGCTGTCCCTGTCCCTGGGAGTGTTTGATAGGGACAGTGTAGAGGGAGCTTTACTCTGTATCAAACCCCGTGCTGTCCCTGTCCCTGGGAGTGTTTGATGGGGGACAGTGTAGAGGAAGCTTTACTCTGTATCTAACCCTGTGCTGTCCCTGTCCTGGGAGTGTTTGATGGGGGACAGTGTAGAGGAAGCTTTACTCTGTATCTAACCCTGTGCTGTCCCTGTCCTGGGACCGTTTGATGGGGGACAGTGGAGAGAGAGCTTTATTTTCCTTTACTTTCCACTTATTTTTAGTTTAAAAGAGTAGAGCATAGTTTACTTTCAGTTCATAAGAGTAGCGAGAGTTCACTGTGTATCTAACCCCGTGCTATTCCTGTCCTGGGAATGTTTAATGAGGACAGTGTAGAGGAAGCTTTAGTTTGTATCTCACCCCGTGCTGTCCCTGTCCTTGGTGTGTTTAATGAGGACAGAGAGCTATACTCAGTGCATCTATTCCCGTGCTGTCCTGGTCCCGGGAGTGTTGTTGGTGAATGATGTTATAAATGAGAATATACTCCGTGCCTAACAACAGCACCTTTTGTCTTGATGAGCTAAAACTATTCTTTGCTGAGCTTTCTAATACGTTTCTTCTATTCATTGATGGGATGTGCATATCACTGACTATAGCTGAGCCACTGCAGTCTATGTGCTGTGGGTAGACCCACTGCTATTAGGGAGGGAGTTCCGGGATTTTGACCCAGCAACAGAGAAGGAACAACAATGTATTTCCAAATGAGAGGTGCGGAGGGCAGCTTGCAGGGGGTGGTGTCCCCGTGTGTAAGGAGTCTTGGTGAGTTGCCATCGTGCATTTTGAGAATTCAATTGTCATTCCTTTTCATTATTTAATGTGACCAAAGCCAACAAATTTACAAAAAAAATTGCATTTATGTATCGCCTTTTATGACCACCAGAGACTGTGAAGTCCATTAGAGTCAATGCAGTACCTCTGAAGTATGGCCACTGTTGTGACACCACTCTGAGCACAGCAGCCCTCTTTGTGCACAGCAAGCTCCCACAAACAGCAATGTGATAATGACCAACTAATCTGTTTTCTTGAGTGTTGCTGGTTAAGGCATAAACATTGCCCTTCACAATACTGAAATAGATTCTTCCTCATCAGGCCTGGGTTTTATCTGAACTCAGCACTGCCTCAGCGCTGCACTGGTATTTCAGCCTGGATTGGGCAGCACAGTGGCTCAGTGGTTGGCACTGCTGCCTCACAGCGCCAGGGACTTGGGTTCGATTCCAGCCTCGGGCGACTGTCTGTGTGGAGTTTGCACATTCGCCCCGTGTCTGCGTGGGTTTCCTCCGGGTGCTCCGGTTTCCTCCCACAGTCCATAGATGTGCAGGTCAGGGTGGATTGGCCACGCTAAATTGCCCAGAGTGTGCCGGCTGGGTTGGTTAGCCATGGGAATTGCAGGGTTACAGGGATAGGTTGTGCTGGGTGGGATGCTCTTTGTGGATGGTATGGACTCGGTTGGCTGAATGGCCTCTTCCCACACTGTAGGGATTCTATGAGATTAATCAAGCCATGGAGTGGGATTTAAACCAGGACTTTCAGACACACTAACGCTATGAATCGATGCAGGGATAAGCATTTTCAACTGAACTGATCGCGGCCTGAATTTGACTTTCCTGCCTCCCTCCGATATCTTGTGTGTCAAGAATCACTCGACCTCCCCCTTTTAAAATGTTAACCCCGCCTTCACTCCTCTGTGATGACCCTCAGAGAGAGAGAGAGATTCTCCCCAGTTCTCTTAAATGGGAGTGCCCTTCTCTTTAAACCGTTCCAGACTCTCCCACAGAAGGAAAGCTGTGTTTCATGATCTAACCTCGAGTCCCCTCAGGGTCGTTTCTGGTCTGCACAAGGGCCTGTGTGATTCCGTGAGGAAAGTCTGTCACCCGTCGAATCACAGTCACACCAAAGTTCTGTTGTATAGCTGCCATTGATGTGGGGCTCTGTGCCTGCTGGGTATTCTTTTACACAGGGTGGCACCATGGCTCAGTGCCTCCCAGCACCAGGGACCCGGGTTCGATTCCAGCCTCGGGCGACTGTCTGTGTGGAGTTTGCACATTCTCCCCGTATCTGTGTGGGTTCCCTCCGGGTGCTCCAGTTTTCTCCCACAATCCAAAGACGTGCAGGTTAGGGTGGATTGGCCACGGGAAGTTGCCCCATTGTGCCCAGGGATGTGCAGATTAGGTGTACGAGTCAGGACTAATGTAAAGTAATAGGGTCGGGGAATGGGTCTGGGTGGGATACTGTTCAGAGGGTCAGGTGGACTTGTTGGGGCAAAGGGCCTGTTTTCACACTGTGTAGGGATTCTGTGAAATAGCATCTCATGATAGAACCATCTTTAGAGACAAGTGGATTTCATTCATGGGATGGGATGTTGGAAATTTGGACCAAAGCATTTGCTCGTGGGCTGTGGTTTTAATGAATGAACGAATGATGATTTATTATTCACTTGTACTCTCCAATGAACAACGCGGTAAAATGCTGTGAAAAGATATAACTGTTGCAGAGCTAAGGAGGATTTTGAGCAAGTCGAGGTTTTGAAGGCGTTTGACCCCTGTGTGTTACTGTGTGAATCTCTGCTGTTTGACCTGGTTCCCTACTGCTATCCTACTTCAGCGGTGCTTGCTCATATCAGATTATGCCGATGAATGTATTTATTCCCGATTATGATGAGATCTGTGTAGCAAGTTGCAGTCAGACGTTGGGCGCATTGAAAGTCTGCAATGGGTTTTGTCGTATTGAGAGCTCAAAGAGGCCATTTGGCCCAACTGCTCCCACGTTATGTTGTATACCTGCCCAGCACTGGATTTAATATCACAAGTGTAAAGGTGTTAATTCTTTCTCTCCCTTTTGTATTTTTCTGGTCTCCCCTCAAATGCCTCACTCTGTTATTTACCCTTAACCTCCCTCTGTGTTTGTTCCCCAGCTCCCCTCCCTCTGGGGCAAAGGTTCTCTTGAATCCCTAATCCAATTCATTAGCGACCTCCTTTATACTTGGAGCTCTTTGTGTTGGCTCTGAGCATATACACAAACGTTCCTCATACGTAGTCCAGACCAGGTAAGGACAGCGGATTGCACAGAAATGTAGAAAATAGAACATTTCAGCCGCTGGAGTCTACTCCGCCATTATTTTAAAAATTCCTTCACGGGATGAGGGCATCGCTGGCCAGGTCAGCATTCATTGCTTGACCCTAATTGCCCAGAGGGGGGAGGTCAAGAGTCAACCCCATTGGTGTTGGGTCTGGAGTCATGTGTAGGCCAGACCAAGTAAGGATGGGTTCCTTCCCCAAAGGACATCGGTGAACCAGATGGGTTTTCCCAACAATCAACAGTAGATTCCTGGTCATCGTTAGATTTATATTGAATTCAAATTCACCATCTGCCATGGTGGGATTCAAACCCAGGTCTCTGAATGAAAAAAAAAATCCAGTGATGATACCACTAGGCCATCGCCTCCCACTAAGATCACACCTTGATCCGATTGTGTTTTGATTCCCGTGAACCCCCGAACTACTCGGTCTAAGCAGAAGCTACCTGTCTCTGTTTTGGTATGTAGTCAATGAGAGGCGGGGGGATGATGGTCATTGAGGAGGGAGGCACAACTGAGGGAGGCCTCAATGGGGTCAGCCTCAATCTTCCAGAACGGCGGAGCTGGCTCGAGGGGCCTAATGGCCTCATCCTACCAATGAGAGCGGCTTCCTTCACGTGAATCAGAGAGATGGCTAGAGCTCTGAGAGGGGCTGGAGAGGTGGGGCTGGTTGAGGTGGGGGGTGGGGAAGGAGACGTATTTCCCGGTCGGCCTGTAGGCTGGATTGGCGAGCAAGGGGACCTCTGTGGTGGGGAAGGGTGTGAGCGCTTGTCTCTGGCAAATCTGCCCATTTAACACAGCCAACTGTTTTGAGCTTAACCAGGTGTTTGGTGGGGTGGCTGGGGGAGCTGGGGGGTGGGAGGGTGTGACTGCTAATGTGGACAGATGGTGAACAACAAACCTATTCAATCAGCGTTCCTCCTCCTGCTCTTCATGGAAGACCCCTGTCCATAGATCGATTGTGAAGGAGGGGCGCAGTGGTGGGTGAAGGGGGGAGGGGGTTTCGCAGGACGATTCGGGCCTTGTGAAGCGACTGAGGCCACACACGCGCACACACACCCCACGGTTGTGGAAAGTTCCAGAAGGTTTGGGAGGGGCCGGTGCGTGCTCCAATGAGCCGTGTGGCCTTCATTTTTGGTGGCTCAGTGGTTAGCACTGCTGCCTCACAGCACCAGGGCCCTGGGTTCAATCTGTGACTGTCTGTGTGGGGTTTGCACATTCTCCCCGTGTCTGGGTTTCCTCCGGGTGCTCCGGTTTCCTCCCATGGTCCAAAGATGTGCAGGTTAGGGTGGATTGGCCGTACTAAATTCCCCATAGTGTTTGGGGATGGGTAGGTTAGGTGCATTAGTCAGGGATACATATAGGATACTAGAGTAAGGGAATGGGTCTGGATGGGTTACTCTTCGGAGGGTTGGTGTGGACTTGTTGGGCCAAAGGGCCTGTTTCCACTCCGTAGGGATTCTATGACCATCAGAGCGGTCACCAAAATGGGCGCCTGGACCATCTCCCATCAGGCATCTCAATGCTGACCTTTGACTTACACTCTCCTCCACTGGGCTGATGGCTTTTAGTTTGAGAGTTGGAGGGGAGGGGGTGGTGGATGTGGGCAGTGCTGTTATCTGTGGAGGACGAGAGAAAAGGGACCCCTTTTCATTAAACCCCAAACCCTATGAAATGGGGACTTTATTCACATGGAGGGGAGGTGGGGATTTGTTGGGCAGGAGAGGATCGAGAGACCCCATATCCACCTTGTTCACCATTCACATAATTACAATACCCCCCTACCCACCCCATGAGAAAGGAGGGCCACAATGGGATGCACAGGTCCATCCAGTACAGGCCAGGACTTTCTGAACCAAAGTGATGTCTCAAACAGGCAGAGTGCCATGGACGGGTGGGGGGTAAATGAGGTGAGGTAGGGGTATATGGGGTGGGGGTATATGGGGATCGACTGGGGGTACTCGCTGCTCCTGGTGGGTCTTCAATCACGGAATCCAGTTCCTCATCTGAGTAGGTCTTGATGTTCTGGTGATCTGATTCCCCTGTTTCCCAGGGAATGTTGAGGTGAGGGATGCTGAACCCTGGCGTTTGAGTGTCCCCACCCCACCCCATCTAGAGAATTTGCTATTCACTGGAGGAGGCCTTCGCTGGCTGGGCCCAGCATTTACTGTCCAACCCTAATTGTCCTTCAGAGGTGTTAGGAGTTGCCTTCCATGGGGCGTAGGGTTAAGGAAGCTCATTCACTCACAGCTTTATCTGTAGTCCAGCCCCCAAGTCTCCGAATGTAACCCCATTTAGCCCCTCAATGTTTGAGTAAGGCTTACTTGTGTCATAAACTTGCTCTAGGTGAAGATAAGGGGTTGTGTCGCTCTGTGTTTGTGTGTGTGTGTCTGTGTGTGGGTGTCTGTCTGCATTTGGGTGTGTGTTTGTGTGTATGTCTGTCTGTTTCTGTCTGTTTGTGTGTGTGTGTCTGTGGAGAGGGGCACATTGACTCCCATGTTTAGCTGCTAACAGCTACTTTTGATTCACAGTCTGGGCTGTCAGATAACACAGAGACCGCAGGGAGAGTTTTCCCTGGCTCTTTCTCTCTGCTCCCACCACCTTTCACCTCGGTTCACAAGACTCAGACTCGCAGGAAATCAGCAACCCTTCCCCTGCCTTGAACACCACCACGCCCCCACCCCCCCCCACTCTTTCCCCCCCACCCCCCACCAATCATCTCCCCCCCAAATCCCACCCCCATTCCTGGATGTTGAAGGAAATGGAAGTGAAGCAGCAAGATGATTGATTTCTTTGGCACCGACTGACCCTGATCCACACTCGTCAGATTTAATTAATCCCCTTCTGAACCTCATGGTCAGGGATCTGTGTGTGTGCGTTTGTGTCAGGGTCTCTGTCTGTCTGTCTGTCTGTCTTTCTCTCTCTATGTATATGTGTGTACCTGTGTGGTAGCTGTCTCTGTGTGTGTGTATACATCAGTGTCTCTGTGTATATGTGTGTGTGTAGGTCTGTCTGTCTCGTGTGTGTGTGTCTCACTCTGTCTGTGTATCTCTGTGTAAGTGTGGGTGTACATCTGTGTCTGTCTCTGCACATGTCTGTGTACATGTGTACATGCATGTATGCGTGTGTCTCCGTGTATTTTAAGGTAAGCTGCTTCATTGCCTTTCTCGAAGCTGTGATTGGAGGATGAGGCACTGCAATGTTTAGCGAGCGGTGTGATGGTAACTGTGGAGACAGAGGGCTGGTGGGACAGGGGAATGTCCGGGTGGGCTTGTGTGTCTGTGGGGGGTGAGTGCATGGTGTGTGAGGAGGGGTGTGTGTGTCTGGGGGGGTGAATGTGGGGTATGTGAAGAGGCGTATGTGCATGTGTCTCCCTGGGAGGTGAGTGCGGTGAGTGTGTGTCTTTGGGGGTGAGTGTTGGGTGTGTGAGGAGGCGTGTGTGTGTCTGGGGGGTGAGGGTCACATGGTGAGGGTACAGCGTATTAGTGATGATAAGTCTTGCTCTCTGCTCTGTGGCATTGCTGCCCACACAGTACGCAGCTACTCCATGAAACACTGATCTGTCCAAGTCTGTCAACACCAACCTCCCCTCACCCCGCACCCCTAGCCCATTCCTGCTGAACATCCAGTCACTCATGACCCCCAACTCGGGTGCACTTGTCTCTGCCTCCTGTCCGTTTCCTTCATTCTAATCTAGGGTGAAGGGGGTGGGGAGGTGGAGTCAGGGTGGTTGGTGGGGTGAGCAGTAAGGAGATGGATCTAGGACAGCGCTTTCACTGAGAATGAAGCAACTCACAAAACTGGGAAATTGGGACACGTCCCAGACTCCACCTTGCTCTCATGTGTGGTTTATCGGAAGCAGCAATCCCTGAACTGTGTGTGTGTGTGTGTGTGTGTGGGGTGTGTGTGTGTGGGGTGTGTGTGTGTGGGGTGTGTGTGTGTGGGGTGTGTGTGTGTGGGGTGTGTGTGTGTGGGGTGTGTGTGTGTGGGGTGTGTGTGTGTGGTTGCATCTCTGAGAGAATGCCTGTCTCTCTCAGTCCACTACAACTGATGTCCTTTCCCCTCCAACACCGACACACCCCCCCTTGGTGGATTCCTGTCTGGTTTCTTCCACCTTGCACTCCCTCAGCCCGCAGCTAGAGCAGGGTCACAGGTTGCCCTATGATCTGTGCCAGTCCCTGCTGGGCACTGCACTCTGTCACTGTGTTTCTGATACCATCGCAAGGCTCCAGGCACTGACCGGCGAAATCTCATAAAACACTGCACAGCAGACGGAATCCCTGATCAGAATAAAATGCAGCTCCCAAACTGAGATTTAGCAAGCTCCCGTTGGTATTGGATCGTGGGCAGTTTACTGCGTTGCACTGGGCTGTTTAAAAGCAAAGTTACACAGTTCACACGTGCTCAGTTGCACACGCTCTCGCACACTCACATGCGCTGATGCTTGCACACTCACATGCTCACACACACATGCTCACATGCACTGACGCTTGCACACTCCCGTGCTCACATGCACACGCTCACACTCACACAATCAAATGCTCACACACACTCTCACTCTCTCGCATGCGCTCTCGCTCACACCCTCACTCGCGCTCACTTGCTTTCTCATGTCCTCTGCCGTATTCAGATTTACTTTTGAATGACTTTAGCATCGCAGCCTTGGACTGGCGTTTCGGTGGTGGTGGTGGTGGTGAGGGGGTCCCTGCGAAATTGGAGCTACCAGGGCAGGTGGTTAAACCCGAGCCCCATCCCTCGGGTGGAAACAAAGCGTCCCCAGGGACAGTTGGCCTGATGAGTGCCATTACCCCAGCCGGCCTTCAGTGACAGGTCAGCGGCTCGCCAACCGCATCTTGCTGCCAGTGGGATCTTGCTGTGCGATGGCGCTTGGCTGCACCTCTGAAAGGCCTCTGGGGCTGTGTTCAGGGTCGGGCTAGAGTCTCTCCCGAGAATTGGGGATGGCGCTATGGGTGTCCTGTGGGCCAGCACTGTGTTTCCGATTGACAGCTACGGAATGGGGGAATTGAACCTCCGACCTTTGGCACCAATCAGAGCAGCTGGCCGCTTCCCTGGGTTGCCATGATGGCCATGGCTTTTGCTGTGGAGTTTTTTTTAATTCATTCACAAGATGAGGGCATCGCTGAGCACTTAGTGCCCATCCCTAATTGCCCAGAGGGCAGGTTAAGAGTCAGCTGCATCGCTGTGGGTCTGGATTCACATGTAGGCCCAGACCAGGTAAGGTTAGCAGTTTCCTTCCCTAAGGGGCTTTAGTGAACTGGATAATGAGTGGAATGGATAGAGTCAATAACCAGAGACTTTTCCCCAGGGCAGGATTGACTGGCACGATGGGTCATAGTTTGAAGATATTAGGAGGAAGGTATAGAGGAGACGTCAGAGGTAGGTTCTTTACGCAGAGAGTTGTGAGTGCATGGAATGCGTTGCCAGCTGTGGTGGTGGAAGCAGAGTCATTGGGGACATTTAAGCGACTGCTGGACATGCACATGGATATCAGTGAGTTGAGGGGTGCGTAGGTTAAGTTATTTTATTTTAGATTAGGATTAATCCTCGGCACAACATCGTGGGCCAAAGGGCCTGTTCTGTCCTGTACGTTTCTATGTTCTATGAATGGGTCATCATTAGACTCTCAATCCCAGATTCTTCACAAAATTCAAACTCCACCATTTGCCATGACGGGGGATTCGAACCCGGGTCCCTGGACCATTACCTGGGCTTCTGGATAACTAGTCCAGTGATGATACCACCAGGCATGTTGATGGTAGAGGGTCCCCAGGACATCCAGGTGATCTCTCCTGCTCTTACTGCCCCCTGTTGACATGGGTTGGAAGTATCTGAAACTTGATGCTATCCCTGTCGGAGAGGCTTTACCGACAACCCTTCCTTAGTGCCACTGGTAGCAGTACACGGTTGGCATTGGAGCCCAGCGATTCTGGCTCTAGGCAGAGGTGACTCTTCACTGTACCTCAATAGCTGGCACCCAGTTAGGTTCGCCAGGGGCCTGGGCACTCTTGAGAGTTTGGAGGTTGGGTGGGTGCTGGGGGCAGTGACATTTCCAGTGACCAATGTTTCTTAGGAAATGCCGCTGCCCACAGAGATGAGGCAGTCTGCATTGGCAGATGGTCGAGGTGGTGACTGGCGCACTGGGTTTACAATGATATCCGATCTGGGTTTGATCCCTACTTTGGAGTGGGGGGGGGGGGTGTGGTAGGGTGGAGGAATTGTGTTGTTGCCCCTCCTCAGCCACTGAGTTCGCTGCCCTTTTACCCCTCAGCAGATCTCTTTCTGGTCCTTATCGGGCGTCGTCACATCCCAATCCCAATATTGCCGCCTCTCGAAGTGCTGTAGTCCCGGAGAAAACAGCAAGCCCCTGGGAGGGATATTGGGACAGCAGCGGAGATTTTGGGGGGGGGGGGGCTTTTTGATGAGGAGGTGGGGGCAGGGAGACAGAGATTGAGCCAGAATTCCAGAGTAGCGGACCTTAATGATCAGGGCCTACACATAAATCCAAATCCATAGCAACGTGGTTGTTGCCTAACCCTCCCTCTGAAACAGCCAAGAGAGCCATTCAATTTGAGGGGTGATCGGGGAAGGGGTTTGGTGCGGATGTTGACCTTAATCACCGAGATTCTGGAATTCCGGGGAAGAGGAAAGAGAAAAATTGAAGGGCAGGCCCCAAAAGATTTGACAGAAATCTTTAGACAGAAGTTTAAGGTGAGAGGGAAAATTTTGTCTGGGGTAAATAGAGGTTAGGGGAATGGGTCTAGGTGGGATACGCTTTGGAGGGTCGATGTGGACTTGTTGGGCTGAAGGGCCTATTTCCATACTGTAGGGATTCTAATCATTTAAAATGGGCCTGAGGGACAACTTTCTCACACAGAGCGGGGTCTGCGTATGGAAGTGGAAGAGGTGGAAGGACAAAATGTAAAAGACATCTGGATGGGTATATGAATAGGAAAGGTTTAGAGGGATATGGGCCAGACGCTGGCAAATGGGACTCGTTCAGTTCAGGAAACTTGGTCAGCTTACTGAAGCTCTGTGCTCTATGACTCTAAATGGCTAAAGGGATGGGGATTGGGGATTTTGAGGGGGGTGAGGGCCGGTGCAGCTGATTGCTGAGAGCGGTGGAGGCTTCAATGGTGGGTGGGAGTGAGCTGGGCCCTCAGTCATTTCCAGTGCGTCAAATACCAGCAGACCAACAAAAATAACCAGGCAATCCTTAACGTGAGAAATTAGGTGATGAGTTTAGCTCAAACACCACCCCCAACCTCGCTGCCCCCAACACACACACACAGACAAATTGAGAAACAAGAGCGTGACCGTTGAAGTGTAGGCCGAAGCCTGCTTTGTAGTGATGGTGGGCTGTATCGGGGGAGACCATGTGCATGCGTGAGGGTGCAAGCATGAGTGTGTCCAAGTGGGCATGTGTGAGTGTGTAAATTTGCTTGTAAACGTGCCAGTAGAGTACACAAGGTCGCTTCTTCCAATTGCGACGATGTTTTAATTGCGCCTCGTTGAGATGCGACTGCAGCGTTGCTGCGGTAACTCTCTGGTGCAGCCGCTATTTCCGGAGATGTGGGAATCCTATTATTTACAAAGAACTGCCATTGTTTGGGGCTATTTTAACAATAAACACTGGGAAGGGGAGGGAGGAGTTTCGAGTGTTGATGGACCACTTGCGCGTTTATTTCCCTGATTTTGAGTGCGTTGTGTTTGCAAATAGTCAATGACGGAGGACATCGCTGTAAAATCCTGCTTCGTTCGCGCTAGTCCCGACCCCCCCCTCCCCTTCACCTCCTTGCTCTGCAGTGTCTCAAGAACATCAGTATTCAGAGCATGTAGGGGGAGAGAGAGAGAGAGAGAGAGAGAGAGAGCTGGCAGATTCAAATGCGGGTTTAGTGACCGCCCTCTGCTACTGTGGCAAGGCAGGAGTGCATTGTTCACTTTGTTTCCCCACCCCCTGTGTGGCCTCTGATTTAACCCATTCCATAGGCCCCACGATTGCCCCCCCCCCCACTGGGTGATGCACGGGATTTGGCAGATGGTGGGAGGGCTGGGTTTTTTTTTACCCCCCCTCCCCCCCCAGCACCCGGCAAAGAAGTCGATGGTGCTGCCTCTGCAGCCGAATAGCTCACTCCAGCCCCGAGCGAGGGGCTGCAGAAGCGGGCCGGGCAGGTTGTTGAGCCTCGAACAGAGCAGCTTGCTTGTGCTGTCGCCGGGGGCTTCAGACTGGGGTTTGGGGGAGGGGTGGGATAGGTGGGATGGAGTGGGTGATGAGGGGTTATTGGGGTGAGGGGGATGGAGTGGGTGATGGGGGGTTATTGGGGTTGGGGGGATGGAGGGGTGAAGGGGGGTTATTGGGGTGGGATGGGGGGATGGAGTGGGTGATGGGGGGGTTATTGGGGTGGGATGGGGGGATGGAGTGGGTGATGGGGGGGTTATTGGGGTGGGATGGGAGGATGGAGTGGGTGATGGGGGGGTTATTGGGGTGGGATGGGAGGATGGAGTGGGTGATGGGGGGGTTATTGGGGTGGGGTTGGGTGGATGGAGTGGGTGATGGGGGGGTTATTGGGGTGGGGTTGGGTGGATGGAGTGGGTGATGGGGGGGTTATTGGGGTGGGGTTGGGCGGATGGAGTGGGTGATGGGGGGGTTATTGGGGTGGGGTTGGGCGGATGGAGTGGGTGATGGGGGGGTTATTGGGGTGGGGTTGGGCGGATGGAGTGGGTGATGGGGGGGTTATTGGAATGGGGTTGGGTGTTGAGTATGAGTGGAATTAAGAGTCCATCGATGGCCATGAATTGATTGTGAAAAGCCCGTTTACTAATTCAGTAATGTCCTCGTGCCTCCAAAATCTATCAATCGCTACTCGAAACCTACTCAATAATGGAGCTTCTCCAGCCCCTGCAATAAATCATAAAAATGATCCTCTTTTCCATCTAAAATATTATTATATTAATATTAAAACCTCCAAACTGCATCTCTATGGTTTCTACAGACTCTAAGTCTTTTCGGGTATTTTTGATGAGATTGAAGAGGGAGCGGGGAGATTGTGTCGGATAGCAGTTAGGTCCAATGCATTGTTGGAACGATTCACCTGCTCTGATGTAGCGTGGGGTGAGGGTTAAATATTAGATGATCTATTGTGTCAGTCACGAAGCATTTGAGATCCACTTGAAATTTCGGGGTGCCAACCGCTGGCCCCTGTCCACCTTTGACCAAACCATCAGGGGTCAAAGTTGAGGATTATTTGGCCTGTAATGTAAATCCGTATGCTGGGTGATTCCCGAAGAAAAACCTTTGTGTTCGTCTTACTTAACGTTTCCACTTCTCAATCCTTTCCGAACTGGCCCGGAGTCCTTTGCAGTCTTCATCTTGGAAGAGCGTATTTGATTTGGAAAGCAGTTCAGAGAATTCCTACAGTGTAGGAGCAAGCCATTTGGCCCATCAAGTCCACACTGACCCTCTGAAGAGCACCCAGACACATTGCTTTACCCAATCCTGCATTTCCCATGGCTAACCCAACTAACCTGCATATCGCTGAACACTATGGGCAATTTAGCACGGCCAATTCACCCTAACCTGCACATCTTTGGACTGTGGAAGGAAATCCGTGTAGATATGAGGAGAATTTGCAAACTCCACACGGAACTAGAGGGCATAGGTTTAAGGTGAGAGGGGAAAGGGACCTGAGGGGCAACATTTTCACACAGAGTGTGGTGGTGTGTATGGAACAAGCTGCCAGAGGAAGTGGTGGAGGCTGGTACAATTACAACATTTAAAAGGCATCTGGATGGATATATGGATAGGAAGGGTTTAGAGGGATATGGGCCAAATGCTGGCAAATTGGGACCAGATTAATTTAGGATATCTGGTCAGCATGGATGACTTGGACCGAAGGGTCTGTTTCTGTGCTCTACATCTCTATGACTATCACCTGAGGGTGGAATCAAACCCAGGTCCCTGGCACTGTGAGGCAGCGGTGCTAACCACTGTGAGGCAGCGGTGCTAACCACTGTGAAGGGTTTGTCTTAGGAGGAGAGGTTGAGTGGGTTGGGCCTATGCTCATTGGGCTTCTGAAGAATGAGAGGTGACATTCTTGAACCAGAATGTTCTGCAGGACGTTAGCAGGGTAGGTGCGGAAGAGGGTGTTTCCCCTTTTGGGGATTTCTAGGGGGCACAGTGTAAAGATGAGGGGGGGGGGGTCTCTTATTTAAGACTGAGATGAGCAGGAACTTTCCTGTCAGAGGATTGTACCTCGCCATCCCCAGAGGAGGCCGGGTCATAGCCGAGGTTGCGTTTGAGAAGTTGTTGATCAGCAGGAGAGTCGAGGGTCACGCACGACGCTGGAGTTGAGAAACATAGAGAGGGATAAGGGCTGGAGGAGGCCACTCAGCCCTTTGAGCGTGCTTCACCATGCAATAGAATCATGGCTGATCATCCGACTCAGTCCCCTGGTCCTGTTTTCTCCGCCACACCTTTTGATCCCTCAGCAGTATATGTAACTCTGTATTGAAAAAAGATTGAGTGTTATGGCCGCTTTCTGTGACCGAGAATTCCACAGCTTCCCCCTCCCCCCACTCTCTGTGTGAAGACATTTCTCCTCATCTCAATCTGAAGTGGCCTACTCATAATCTTACAGCATGAGGCCTGGTTCTGGACTACCTGGTTCATCGGGAATTTCCTGCCTGTGTTTACCCTGTCTAGCCCGGTTAGAATTTTAGGGGTTTCGATTCCCCCGAAACGTCAGTGAACGTAATCCTAACTGACCCAGTCTCTCAGTCCCGCCATCCCAGGGATCAGTCTGCCCTCCCTTCGTCGTCAGAGCATCCTTCCTCAGATAAGGAGACCGAAACTGCACACAATACTCCAGGATGTGGTCTCAAGGCCCTGTATAACTTCAGCAAGACACCCCTGCTCCTGGGCTTTAATCCTTTCGCTGTGATGGCCGGCTTTGCCTTCCTCACCTGCCTTCATGCTTATAGAGGCCACAGCCAGACCGGCCATGATCGCACAGAAGGCCATAACAAGCCCTAGGGGCCAAATGGCCTCCTCCTTCTGTTTATTGTGACCGCTTATGGGATCCTGCTGTGCCTCAAAGCCCCCCTCACCAAGTGGCCTTCAAGGTGAGCAGGGGCCTGGGACACCTCAGCCTTGGGTTCCACCAGGTCTTCCCAGAGGCCAGTACACCCCCGCGGGAAGGGGAAGGGGGAAGTGGGGGGGGGGGGGGGGTGGCGTTGGGATGTAAACAGGACACCCAGCAGCTGCTGCCAGAGCCTGAGGTTTCCCGGATCACGGCCTCTGCGAGTTCCTGCCAAAGCGTAGAACAATAACAGGAAACAGTTGGCGAGGAGACAAGGAGCTGTGTGTCAAGGAAGCTTCCGGACTGGTTTTTTTTTTGTTTTTGGAAAGCCGAGAGGGCGGGTTCTGCGAGAGGCCGAAAGAGAAACAAAAATGGCCGTCGCTCAGTCTGTTCTGACACCTCCCCCAAGGGGTGAAGCCAGGCTGTGCTGTCCTTCCAAGGCAAGTCAAAAACGCTAGAGATCTGGCATTGATCACAAAACACAACCGTCCGGGTGTCTGTGTCTCCAAAGTGAGGATAACTGATCACTCTTTGCCACAGAGACCATACCACTAGGCCCCAAAATTGACCCAGGCTTTTACTGACACCGGCTTAGTTAGGCTTCTGCTGACCAGGCCATTTCCCACCCACTGTCCATCCTGCAGGGGTGTGGCCCACCACAAGATTCAGTATGAGGGTACACGGGGAAGGAGAGTTCGGGGCCCTAGGCCGGTGTGTGCCTGGGTTCCCGACTCCCTGGGGTTGACCTGGAGTCTCTAGCACATTCATCTTAAACAGGTTCACAGAAGGAATTCAGTCAGGGACATTGCCGAACCAGGAGGTCATAGTCTAAGGCTATGGCGTGGGACTGAGATGAGGAGAAATGTCCTCACCCAGAGAGCAGGGGACCTTGTGGAACTCTCCGCCACGGAAAGTGGTTCGGGCCAAAACATTGAATGCTTTCAAAAAGGAGTTGGATATGGTTCTTGGGGCAAAAAGGATGAAAGGGAATGGGGGAGAAAGCAGAAACAGGGGAGTGATTCGGATGATCGGCCACGATTATATTGAAATGGGGGAAGTGGGCTTGAAGGGCTGAATGGCCTGCTCCTATTTTCTACATATCTAGGAAAGAGAGGCTTTCTGTCGAGAGTTGGTTTTGTTTTGATGGCGAGGAGGGGAAGAGGTTGTAAGTTTGCTCGCTAAGCTGGCAGGTTTGTTCTCCGACATTTCATGCTTGGTAACATCAGTGAGCCTCCGGTGAAGCACTGGTGTGCGATCCCGCTATTTGGGTGTCTTGGTCTCTTAAGATGGGTGATGTCATTTCCGATTCCTTTTCTCAGAGGTTGGTAAATGGGGTCCAAATCAATGTGTTTATTGATAGAGTTCCGGTTCGAATGCCAGGCCTCGAGGAATTCCTGTGCATGTCTCTGTTCAGCCTGTCCGAGGATGGACACGTTGTCCCAATCGAAGTGGTGTCCTTCTTAGTCTGTAATTAAGGTTACTAGTGATAGTGGGTCATGTCTTTTGGTGGCTAGTTGGTTTTTGTATATCCTGGTGGCTAGTTTTCTGCCTGCTTGTCTGATATAGTGTTTGTTTACAGTCCTTGCACGGTGTTTTGCAAATGACATTTGTTTTGCTGGTTGTTGGTATAGGGTCCGTCAGTAGCTGTTTGCGTTTTGGTAGGTTTGTGGGCTACCACGATGCCAAAGGGTGGGAATACTCTGGTAGTCATCTCCGAGATGTCTTTTGATGTCGGGGAGAGTGGCTAGAGAAAGGGAAGATGGCGGAGTTGGGAGCGTTTGTGATGTAAGTCCCAGGAACATGGTTGACCACCAGTTGGAAATCACCATGAAGGCCAGCAAGACTGTGCCCATCCTGTGGGGTTTGTTGGATCCTGAATCACTGCCAGGATTGCCTGAACTTTCCGATAATGCTGAGCCAGGGATGCTGATGGGGAGAAAGGGAGTTGGAATCTCAGTCCCATTCACTTCACAGAAACCCTTCAGCTTGCTCCAACCCTGCACCCTCTCACATTCCCTCTCCACACGTTAAAACAACCCGCCAGGCCGCACTTAAGAGCTTTGCGTTCAGTCCTGGTCGCCACATTACAGGAAGGATGTGGAGGCTTTGGAGAGGGGTGCAGAAGAGGTTTACCAGGATGGATAGAGGAAATGAGCTATAAGGAGAAAAACTCTGATTGTTTACTCTGGAGACTGAAGGGACACTTAATGGAAGTCTGTAAAATTATAAGATGCACAGATAGAGTTGACGGTCAGAATCTTTTTCCCAGAGTTGAAATGACTAATATTAGGGGGCACTTGAGGTGAGAGGGGGAAAGTTCAAAGGAGATATGAGAGGTACATTTTTTTACCCAGAGAGTGGTAGGAGTCTGGAACATGCTGCTGGGGGTGGTGAAAGAGGCAGGTACAATAAGGACATTAAAGGGGCTTTTAGATAAGCACATGGATATGCAAGGAATGGGGGGGATATGGTCCAAGGGCAGGCAGAAGGGATTAGTTTAATTTGGCGTCATATTTAGCACAACATTGAGGGCCGAAGGGCCTGTTCCTGTGCTGTACTGTTCAATGTTCTTTATCTGGGCGATGGAGTGATTATAGATGAGTTGAAAATTGCAGCCTCTGTGCTGGTTAATCAGAGCAAAATTGAACCCAAGGCTTTCACGTTGGGAATAAAATAAGCTAACAGTATAAATAGGCTGAAGTAAAAATATCGAGCATTCATCTTCGAACCCACACTGCTCTGTGTGGGAGGACGATGTGTTATACTGAAGCCGTGTTCTCAAACGCCGCAAAACTCTTCCCTCTCAATGAGCTGCAGGGATTGGTATCGCTTGGCAGCCATTTTGTACACAAGGTGATCCCACTGTTCCAAAAGGACCATCTCCTTCTCTCTCTCCCTCCCTCACCCTTTCTCTCTCTCTCTCTCTCTCTTCCTTTCCCTTTTTTCTCTCTCCCTCTACCTTTCTCTCTACATTTCTCTCTGTCTCTCTCTCTCTCTCCCTTTCTCTCTCTCTCTCTCTCTCTCTCTCCCTTTCTCTCTCTCTCTCTCCCTTTCTCTCTCTCTTCCTCTCCCTTTTTTCTCTCTCCCTTTTTTCTCTCTGCCTTTCTCTCTCTCTCTGCCTTTCTCTCTCTCTCTCCCTCTACCTTTTCCTCTACATTTCTCTGTCTGTCTCTCTCTCTGTCTCTGTCTCTCCATTTCTTTTGCCCTCTCCCTTTCTCTCCCTCTCTTCCTCTTCCATGCTCTCTCTCTCTCTCCCCCCCCCTTTCTCTCTCTCTCTCTCTCCCTCTACCTTTCTCTCTCTCTATCTGTCTTTCTCTCTCTTTCTCCCTCTCCCCGGACGGATGCTGGCCTTGCTCTGTAGTCACGCTGTGGGGGTGGGGAGTGATGGGGAGGGCTGTCTGCTTGAGGGTCTTGTCACCTCACCCCCGTTAATAGCAGGTGCCACCCTTCCTGCTTCCCCCAACCCGGAGGGGGCTGCCGGGGAGAAAGAGAGGTTTGACTTGAAATTGTTTGTACAGGGCAAGTGAGACAGGTCAGGTCCAGTTTGTCATTTGCCATTGGTACTGCTCTTTTCCGTTCTGGGATCGAACTGTGCAGGATCTCCCGAGGAGGTCCAACCCCTGCCCTCCCCCGTGAAGCGGTTGGGCACATCTCGGCCTGGTCCGAGGAGGGGAGAGAAGATGGCGCCTAACTATCCCGAGCTGTGGGAATACAGAAATAACGAATTCCTGGCCCAATCTCTCTGGTGCTTCTGTTAGATTTTTGGCTCCTTCCTCAGTTTCAGGATTGGCAATCAGTCAACAGCGCAAAGTGCAATGATCCTCTCAGTCTCAGGCTCACTGCAGTGCTCCAGTGAAACTCAGAGCAAGCTGGGAGAATAGCTCCTCATTTTCCACTTGGGGACCCTGCAGCCTTCAGGTCTTGATTATCGAGTTCAACAGTTGTAGGGCCTGAATCTCTTGTTCCATCTCCTTTACCCACCCCCACAGCCCAGGCCATAGCAGGATAGCAGGATGAATTTAGCACATTATCAGCTGTAGTTTCTCCCATAGTCACCATTATCCATCTCTTCGGCTGCCTTGCTTGCGCTCTCTCTCTCTCTCTCTCTCACTCTCTCGGTCTCGCTCTCTTGGTCTTACCCTCTCCCTGGGCTCTGTCTCCAACAATCATTTACCTCCCACGTCGTCTTCAGCATATACACCACCCTTTCCCCAGCAACAATCAGTTCTGGGCAGCACAGTGGCTCACTGCTGCCTCATGGCACCAGAGACGCAGGTTTGATTCCACCCTCGGGCAACTGTCTCTGTGGCATTTGCACATTCTCCCTGTGTCTGCGTGGGTTTCCTCCGGGTGCTCTGGTTTCCTCCCACAGTCCAAAGATGTGCAGATTAGGGTGGATTGGCCATACTAAATTTCTCTGTTGTGTCCAGGGATATGTGGGTTAGCCATGGGAAATGCAGGGTTCTGGAGATAGAGCAGGGGGCCTGGATGCTCTTTGGAGGGGGTGGCGTGGGCTCGATGGGCTGAATGGCCTGCTTCTGCATTGTAGGGGATTGTAAAAGGGCTCACCGGCCTTGAAAGGTTGACCCTGCTTTCTCTGCGTGGATGCTGCCCTGACCTTTTATATTTTTAGTTTTCGTTCACGGGATATGAGCACGTCTGGCTGGGCCAGCATTTATTGGTCAGCTGTCCGGAGAAATGTCGAGGGGCGACCAGATCACTGTGGGCCTGTAGTCACATGTAGGCCAGACAGGGTAACGACGGCAGATTTCCCTCCCTGAAGGACATTAGTGGACTGGATCATAATGGCCATTAGACTATTAATTCCAGAACTTTGTTTAAAATAAAAATTGAAACCAAATGCCACCATCTGCTAAGACGGCAATTGAACCCAGGGTCTCTGGGTTAATAGTCTCGCAACAATACCACCAGGCTATCTCCTGCTGAGTTTCCCCAGCTATTTCTGCCTTTGTGTTCCCTCATCTCCTCCCCCTACACGCTCTCACATCAGCAGATGGGGTGTTATTTTTTGTGTGTGTGCGTGCGTATATATTCGTTCTCCTGTCAAGACAGCTTGTCTCTCATGTGACCGCGGCAGATGTAGATGAAAGGATTCTTTTCAGCCTCCCAGAGCTGAAGAGAGATTACGCCACCGATTCTCAAATCAGAATTGTGAATGGATTGAGCTCCCATGGCGACAATGAGCAAAGCTGCATTTGGCCTTCTCCCACAGGCCTCAAGCCTCTACTCTCACTCTCCCTCCTTCCCTCCCTCCCTCCCAGCAACAGCAAGCTTGCCTCAAATGAAGAGATATCGATTTTCTTTTATACTATCATCCTCGCCGACTATCCCCGCCCATCGCCCCTCCCCCACCACCCCCCAATCACAGCCCTTTGTGACCCCCTTTTCACCTTTTTTCGGAGTGACGGCCCTGTTGCCAAGGTGCTGAGCACAGCCTGCTCCTCCTCCACGTAGCGCCTGGCATCTTCTCAGGGACATCCTCTCTCTTGCCCTCCCCACCCCCACTCCGAAATTCTGCAGCGGCCTTCAAAGCCTGCTAAGCCACTACCGTCAAGCAAAAGGTGTGCCTGTCATCTGGGGCGCACAGCAGGATCCCACAAACTGCGACGGCAGTGACACAGCCCCCCAGATCGTTTTCTGTCTTACTTCCCACCTCTTTCCCCCCCCCCCCCCCCCCCACCCTCTTGTTTGGCTTGATGTTGGTGAAGGGGGAGGGGAATGTTGGAGGGGGTGGGGAGATGGTGAAGTTGGTTGCGATGTGGGAATTGGTCCCTGGATACTAGGGAATTTTTCAGGGAATGGTACAGAAGGAGGCCATTTTTCCCATCTGTGCTGGCTCTCTGCACCACGATCTGTTCTGTCATTTCAAAGTGTCGCTTCAAGATCTTTCCTGGCCATGTGCGTGGCCTTACCTGGGAAATAGCACCTCCGACAGTGCAGCTCACCCTCTGTAAGGTGCTGGGAGTGCTGGGCTACATTTTTGTCATGGGTTTCAAACCTCCTGACTTAGAGGGGAGAGTCATCCACTACACCACAAACTCGCTGCTGAGTCCACTGTTGTTTATCATTTATGTAACTGATTTGGATGAGGATATAGGAGGCACAGTTGGCGGATGACACCAAAATTGGTGGTATACTGGACAGTGAAGGTTATCTATGATTACAAAGGGATCTTGATCAACTGGGCCATAAGCCAAGGAGTTTAATTCTGATAGAATTGAGCCATTTGGCCCAACAAGTCCACACTGACACTCCAAAGAGTATCCCACCCCCCTTCCTTTTTTTTTACCCCTGACTAATGCACCTAACCTACACATCCCTGAACACTGTGGGGTAATTTAGCACAGCCAATTCATCCTAACCTGCCCAATATGGGGTAATTTAGCATGGCCAATTCACCCTCACCTGCACATCTTTGGACTATGGGAGGAAACTGGAGCACCCGGAGGAAACCCACACAGACACGGGGAGAATGTGCAAACTCCACATAGACAGTCACCCGAGGGTGGAATCGAACCAAGTCCCTGCCGCTGGGAGGCAGCAGTGCTAACCAATGAGCCACCGTGCCACCCCAATAACTGAGAGGTGTTGCATTTCCATAAGTCAAATCAGGGCAGGATTTGCACTGTTAATGGTGGGGCCCTGGGGAGTGTTATCCATCAGAGAGACTTTCTCGCTCAGCTACATAGTTTCCTCAATGTGGCCTCACAGCTGGACAGGGTGGTGAAGGTGGCGTTTAGCTCGCTTGCCTTTACCCAGTCAGCGCATTGCGTATAGGAGTTGGGACGTCATGTTGTGGCTGGACATGATGTTGGTGAGGCCACATTTGGAACACTGTGTGCAACTCCGGTCGCCCGGCTACAGGAAGGATGTTATTACCTGGAGAGGGTTCAGAAACCATTTACCAGGATGTTGCCAGGAAAAGGAAGGTTTGAGTTATAAGGAGAAACTGGATAGGCCGGGACTTGTATCCCTGGAGTGTTGGAGGCTGAGGGGTGTGTATAAAATCATGAGGGGCAGAGGTGAGGTGAATAGTCAAGGCCTTTTCCCCAGGGTAGGGGAGTCCAAAACAAGATTAGATTACTTAGTGTGGAAACAGGCCCTTCGGCCCAGCAAGTCCACACTGACCCACCACCCACCCTGACCCATTCCCCTACAGCACGGGCAATTGAGCATGGCCAATTCACCTAACCTGCAGGAAACCCACACAGACACAGGGAGAATATGCAAACTCCACGCAGACAGTCACCCGAGACTGGAATTGAACTTGGGACCCTGTTGCTGTGAGGCAGCAGTGCTAACCACTGAGCCACCGTGCCACTCTAAGGATGAGAGGGGAAAGATTTAAAAGAGACTTGGAGGGGGGAATCGTTTATTCACGCAGAGGGTGATGCTTGTGTGGAACGAGCTGCCAGAGGAAGTGGTGGAGGCTGGTATAGTGACAACATTGAAAGGATATTTGGATAGGAAAGGTTTAGAGGGGTATGGACTGGCAAATGGGACTGGTGCAGTCTAGGAAACCTGGTTGGCATGGACGAGTTGGGCCGAAGGGTCAGTTTCAGTGCTGTATGACTCTGAGACACTGTCTTAGCTGTGGAATCTTGGTGATGAATCATGGAAATGTATTGAGCGCTGGTGTGTGAGCCTGAACAGGTGGGCAATGTCCAGCAGGAGGCAGTGGTTCATAACCAGGACCTACCTGGACTTGTTCCTGATCAGGGACTCAAACCGATGGTAAACCTCATGCCAATTTGGTATAAATGTGGGGTCAGACACACCACCTGCAGCAGTCTGAACAATTCTGTACCAGGACCAGGTTAGGAGGGGATGGTTAACCCCCGGGTCCAGGGCAGGAGGTAGGCAGTTCATGTGGAATTTATTCTGAAATTCATTCTCTGGGTGCAGATGTTTCTGACCAGGCTGTAATGAATGTTTCACACTGGGAGAGTGATTGTGAGTCTTTGTTCCCCTCCTTGGATAATGTGGAGCTTCATCAGCGCTCGAGAAGCTCAACACCAGCCAGAACAAAGCAGCCCACTCCATCAGCCTCAGCACCCCCACCCCTGCCCACCCTCCACCACCCCCCCCCACCACCTTCACCTTCCACCCCCTTCACCATCCCCCCACCCCCCCACATCCCTTCACCATCCCCCACCTGCCACACCCCCTTCACCATCCCTCCACCCCACCACACCTCCTTCACCATTCCCCACCCTCCCACCCACCCCCTCACACCATCCCCCACACCCCCTTCACCATTCCCCACCCTCCCACCCACCCCCTCACACCATCCCCCACCCTCCCACCCATTCCCTCACACCACCCCCTTCACACCATCCCCTTCACACCATGCCCCTCACACCATCCCTCTCACCCCCTTCACCATCCCCCATCCCCCACACCCTTCACCATTCCTCCACACCCCCACACACCCTTCACCATCCCCCACCCCCCACCCTTTCACCATACCCCCACCCCCCACACCCCCTTCACCATACCCCCATCCTCCCACCCTCCACAACTCTCACACCATCCCCCCACCCCCTTCGCCATCCCCCCACACCCCCACCCCCTTCACCACCCCCCAACTCCTCCACCCCCTTCACCATCCCCCCACCCCCTTCACCATTCCTCCACCCTCCCACCCCCCCACAACCCCTTCACCATCCCCCCACACCCCAACCCCCTTCACCATCCACCCACCCTCGTCACCATCTCCCACACCCCATTCACCATCTCCCCATCGCCCCACCCCCCTTCACCATCCTCCCACCGCCCCATCCCCCTTCACCATCCTCCCACCACCCCATCCCCTTCACCATCCCCCCACCCTCCTTCACCATCCTCCACCCCCTCCCCTTCACCATCCCCCACACCCTCTTCACCATCCCCCCACACCCCCTTTACCATCCACCCACCCCCCTCACCCCTTCACCATCCACCCACCCCCCACCACTTCACCATTCCCCCCCCACACCCCCTTCACCATCCCCCCACCCCCCCCACACTCCCTTTCACCATCCCCCCATGCCCTACACCCCTTCACTATCCCACCCCCCACACCCCCTTTGCCAACCCCTACCCTCCTCCCCTTCTTCCCCCCTCACCCCCTTTACCATCCCCCACCCCCCTCACCCCTTCACCATCCACCCACCCCCCACCCCCCACCACTTCACCACCCCCCCATCCCCCCACCCCCTTCAACACCCCCCCACACCCCTTTCACCATCCCCCCAACCCCCCACATCTCCTTCACCATCCTCCTGCAGGTTAACACGGAGCCAGAGAGTCGAACATGGGGGCCAGACAGGAGTGCATCAGGACAGTTAGATTGTCAGGAAACGCCAGAGGAAGTGGTGGAGGCTGGTACAATCACCGCATTCAAAAGGCATCTGGATGGGAACATGAAGAGGAGGGGTATGGAGGGATATGGGCCAAGTGCTGGCAAGTGATTAGGTTGGGATGTCTGGTCAGCATGGACGAGTTGGACTGAAGAGTCTGTTTCTCATGCTCCCCATCCCTATGACTCTAAACAAAAGCACAAATTAATGGTTTGATTGCAAAGACGTCCTTTGTACCATCTACGTTTTTGATCTAAAATGTATAACCGGTTGTGGAGATGTGATATTCACTTCACTGTCCCCAACCGAACAGGTCCTGGTGTAAACATCCCCAGCTGTTTATTTAGAACATAGAGCGTGGAACATCACTGCCCATTCTTCACATGTCAGTAAGATGTTACTGCAGGGGCTACAGTGACGTTAACCCAGCACCTCCCCCACGTGATATCCACATGAGACACTTGACAACGGTGAGGACTTTAAGAGGCTGCCCCTCAGTGATGAGTCAGCATTCAGTAGATTCCCCAATCACTGACGAGAGTGTGGCGCTGGAAAAGCACAGCAGGTCAGGCAGCATCCGAGGTGCTGTACTTTTCCAGCACCACACTCTCAACTCTGATCTCCTCCAGCATCTACAGTGCTCACTTTCTCCTAGATCCCAAAGTGCTGAAACAGTCCAAAGCTGGGACCTGGATTTGCACTGACTGAAATGGAGAGTGGGGGTATTCACAGATTCATTTACCCTCAAATTTGCACTCACACTGGGGTGGCACTGTTTGGGAGCGAGTTACTGACCGGAATCTAATTGAGGGGCTCGGGGTGGCGGTGGGTGGGGGGGGTAACATATGGAATAGGAGTTACAAACTGGAATCTGATCGAGGAGTTCAGGGTGGGGGTTTATATATAGAATAACAGATACCCGGGAGGGAGTTACAGACTGGAATCTAACCAAGGGGTTTGGGGGCATTTTTATGTAGAATAACCGATACCCGGGAGTGAGTTACAAATGGGAATCGAATCAAGAGGTTTGGGGGGTTTATATATAGAATAACAGATACTCGGGAGTGAGTTACAGACTGGAATCTAATTGAGGGGTTCAGGGGGTTTATATATAAAATAACAGATACCCGGGAGTGAGATACAGACTAGAATCTAATCAAGGGTTTGGGGGGTTTATATATAGAATAACAGATACCCGGGAGTGCATCTTTGATGTAGATTAAATGTTTATCCATCCATGGATATGGTTTTGGACAGTTGCTGATAAACAAATCTGAGTGTTGTTTCATTGTGATGTGAGAGAGAGAGAGAAAGCAGCTAAATCGGTGCAATGGTTGTGCGAATGGTTGTGCGAATGGTTGTGCGAATGGTTGTGCGAATGAACATTTGCTAAGAGATTGTGTGCCTGTTTTTCTGTGTGTGCCTGCGTGTGTGTATGTGGCTGTTTGTGTGTGAGTGCGCGCCTGTGTGTCTATGTATGTGTACGTGTGTGTGTGTGTGTACGTGCATACCGAGAGAAATTGTTAGAAAATAAATTCCTCCCATTTAAATGTTCAAGAATAGTCATCCATATTGCAAGCCTTGCTCTCCCTCTCTCCCATTCACTTTCTCTCCACCGATCTCTCTCTCTCTCTCTCCCATTCTCTCTCCAATTCTTTCACTCTCCCATTTTCTCTCCCTCTCCCATTCTGTCTCTCTTTAATGCTCTCTCTCTTCCATTCTCTCTCTCTCCCCCATTCTCTCTCTCTCCCTCTCCCGTTTTTTTCTCTCTCTCATTCTCTTTCTCATTCTCTTTTTCTCTCTCCCTCTCAACTATCTCTGTCTCTCATTCTTTTTCTCTCTCTCCCTCTGCCATTGTCTGTCTCTCCCTCTCCTATATTTCTCTCTCTCTCTTCCCCTCTCCCATTCCATCTCTCTCTCCCTCGCTCCCTCCATTCCCTTGCTTTGATGATGTTAATGGAAGTGACAGGTGAATTTGAAGCTGGGCTCTTTCTTTGCTGCAGGCAGGTTTTGGCTGCTCCTTCACGTTCTGCTCTCCTCAAAAAACCCTCCAATGAGCTCCCATCCCAAGCAGCTTCAGTTAAGCAGGAATGAAGCAAACAGACAGCCATAAAAGCTGACAGCTATGACAATAATACTGCAGAAAGCGAGTCCTGTTTGTGGTACCTGACTGTATCTGAGAGCAGGGCCCTCTTGTAGGTGCAGACTTGTACGAAGATGGCAAACTCTGAGCAGCATTGGCCATCGGTAGCGTTCAGCATTTCAAAAGCAGCTCCCTTTTTCTAAAGTATTGTCAAGCGATTGCTGTTGTCTATTTCTCAGTTTCTGGTTGAAAGTGCAGAGTCAGCACTTGGACATTTGTGTCCATGGGACGCAGAGAGAAGCCTGTTACAGCTAGGCACAAATCGCCAAATACTTGAGACCCAGCACTGCCAATGTGTCAGCTCTGTCCGGGCCTTCATGCACCAGTAGAGCCTGGCCTTGTAGTGACAGCCTCTAAGACTGGTCATGGCCATACTAATGGGGTCACCTTTGTTGCATTTAGCCTTCCCTGATCGTAAAGGAGGGAGATGGACAGATTTGGAATTCTGCGGGAATGAGCTGTTCCCTTGAGATCCCCAACCGTGTCAGGCAAAAGGCCCAATGCTAAAGTACAGAAACACCGAACGATAGTAACTCGAGGTGTGGGTGTGTGGGGGGGGTTGGGGTGGGGGTTCACAATTTCAAGACTGACAGCAAGAGAAGTGAGATGAGAAGAGGTGTTTGGATTTGGAATGCAGTGCCTGGGGGATGGTTGGAGATTCCGAAAGAGAGCTGGATATATATTTGAAAGGGATGAGGTTAGAGGGCTACAGACATAGGGCTGGAGAGTGGGACCAGCTGGGCAGCTCTTTTGGGAAACAATAGGATAATATAGAAGCAGGGAGGTTGTTCCCACTGGTGGGTGAAACTAGAACTGTGGGGCATAGCGTCAACATAAGGGGGAGCAGATTTCGGACTGAGCTGAGGGGGAACTTCTTCAGCCAGAGGGTTGTGAATCTGTGGAATTCCCCGCCCAGTGAAGCAGGGAATGTTTTTAAGGCAAAGATAGATTTTTGAACAGTAAAGGGATTAAGGATTATGGTGAGAGTGTGCGTGAGTGGAGCTGAGTCCAGATAAAGATCAACCACAGTCATAGAGGTATACAGCACAGAAACAGACTCTTTGGTCCAACTCATCCATGCCACCCAGATAGCCTAACCTAATCTAGCCCCACTTGTCAGCACTTGGCCCATATCCCTCCAAACCCTTCCTATTCATATACCCATCCAGATGCCTCTTAAATGTTGCAATTGTACCAGCCTCCACCACTTCCTCTGGCAGCTCATTCCATACACACACCATCCTCTGTGTGAAAAGGTTGCCCCTTAGCTCGTTTTAAAATCTTGCCCCTCTCACCTTAAACCTATGCCCTCTAGTTCTGGACTCCCCCACCCCAGGGAAAAGACATTGTCTAATTAACTTATCCATGCCCCTCATGATTTTATAAACCTCGATAAGGTCACCCCTCTGCCTCCGACGCTCCAGGGAAAACAGCCCCAGCCTGTTCAGCCTCTCCCTATGGCTCAAACCCTCCAACCCTGGCAACATCCTTGTAAACCTTTTTTGAACCCTTATGTTCTTACGAGCAACTACAGCCACAATGGGTCGAATGGCCTCCTTTTGACCTGTAAAGTTCTATCATTCGCTCTGAAAGACGGCACATGAGAGAGCAATGTGTGCTGACACAAAAATGACCATCAAAAAGGAACCGGAGAAATACACCATTTTCAGGTCAATTGGGAGCTAGGGTGGTGGTGTACTGATAATGTTACTGGCCTAGTAATCATGGATCCAGGGTAATGCTCTGGGTCAAATCCCACCATGGCGTCTGGTGGAATTCAATTAATAAATCTGGAATTCAAAGCTATTTTCGATAAATACAATTGTTGTAAAGTCCATAATACGTTTATTATTAAACTGGAGAGCGTTCCGAAGAGATTTGCCAGGAATGGGGAGGGGGCTGGCTTTGAGTAATAAGGAGAGGCAGAGACCTTTTTCCCTGGAGTGTTGGAGGTCGAGGGGTGACCTTATAGATTAGATTCCCTGCAGTGGTCCAACAGTTCCACACTGACCTTCCATGGAATAACCCAGCCAGACTTATTTCCCTACTTTTACCCCTGACTAATGCATCTAACACTATGGGCAATTTAGCATGGCCAATCCACCCTAACCTGCACACCCTTGGACTGTGGGAGGAAACCAGAGCACCCAGAGGAAACCCACACAGACACGGGGAGAATGTGCAAACTCCACACAGACAGTTGCCCGAGGGCGGAATCGAACCTGGGTCCCTGGCGCTGTGAGGCAGCAGTGCTAACCACTGAGCCACCAAACCACCCTGGTGGGGTTGTAGAGGTTTACAAAATCATGAGGGGCATGGAAAAGGTGAATGGCAAATGTCTTCTTCATCAGGTGGGGGATTTCAAGACAAGGGGGCATATATTTAAGGTTTGAGCAGAAAGATTTTGAAAAAAAGAGGGACAATCTTTTTACACAGTGGTTCGTGTGTGCAATGAATTTCCACAGGAAGTGGTGGATATAGGTACAGTTTCAACTTTTAAAAGACATTTGGATAAGTACATGAAGGGGAAAGGTTTGGAAGGATATGGGCCAAGAGCAGGCAGGTGGGGCTAGTTTAGTTTGGGATTATGGTCAACATGAACTGGTTGGGCCGAAGGGTCTGTTTCCATGCCGAATGATTCTACTGGTTCACTAATGCCCTTTAAGGAGGGAAATCTGCCACTCTAAGCCAGTCTGGCTGACACGTGATTCCAGACCCACAGCAAATGTGTTTGACCCCTCGCTACCATCTGAAATGACCTAATGAACCACAAAGGTCATAGTTATTTTAGGGAAGGTCAATAAATACTGGGCATGCCCGGATCCCCACGAAAGGGTAAAAGCACCCGTCTCTTCTAAAGAGGTAGGATAGATGCCATGGGCCAAATGGCCTCCTCCTGCTTTATGTTATTCTCAGATTTAGGGCAGAGAGTCATCGGGAGCTGGCATTGTTCTCCCTTGAACGGAGAAGGTTAGGGCAACACTTATGAGTGCACAGATTAGCAGGAGTAGGCCACTCTGCCCCTCAAAGTTGGTCTGTCATTCTGTCATGAAGAGCTGTGGTGGAATGGATGGAGGGAAACTGTTTCCACTGGCTGACTGTTCGAACTGACGGAAGATAAGTCTTTCTGAGCTGAGAATGATCTGGAATGTTCCATCCGCACAGGCGGATTTGGCAAGTTTGGAAAGACCTTCAGGATGAATCCTGCCCGGTTATGGGAAAGAGCAGGAGGAAGGCAGAAAGTGAGCTGAATCCATTCGAGACAGCCTCTGCTCAGGAGGTAACATTCTCAGCTCGGAGTTAGCAGGTCGAGGTTTCAAGGCCCACTTTTGGAGCGCTTTGCTGGGACTTTCAGATGAGGTGCGCTCTGGATGGGCAGGTTTTTGCCAGGACACTGGGGAGTCCTCCCTTGGTCTCCTCTTACCAGGGAGATGGGATGTTTCCCATTCCCAGGAAGCCAAATGAGAGATGAAGATGTATTGATCAGTGGAACAGTGAAGAAGGTGATCTCGTAGTACAATGGGATCTTGATCAACTGGGCTAGTGGGCCGAGGAACAGCAGATGGAGTTTAATTCAGATAATGTTGAGGTGTTAGGTTTTGGTAAGATTAACCATGGCAGTGGGAGAGTGCAGTCGAACAAAGAGATCAAGATACATAGTTCCTTGAAAGTGACATCATAGGTTAACAGGGCAGTGAAGAAGGCATTTGGCACACTGGCCTTTACTGGTCAAAGCATTGAGTCCAGGAGTTGGGATGTCTGGTTACTGCTGTACAGCACATCGGTCAGATCACTATTGGAATATTGCGAGCAATTCTGGTCTTCTTCCTATCAGAAGGATGTTGTGAAACTTGAAGGGGTTCGGAAAAGATTTACAAGGATGTTGCCAGGGTTGGAGGGTTGGAGCTATAGGGAGAGGCCGAATAGGCTGGGGCTGTTTTCCCTGGAGTGTCGGAGGCTGAGGGGGTGACCTTATAGGGATTTATAAAGTCATGAGAGGCATGGATAAGGTGAATAGACCAAGTATTTTCCCTCAGGGAGTCCAGAACTAGAGGGCATAGGTTTAGGGTGAGAGGGAAAAGATATAAAAGAGACCTAAGGAGCAACTTTTTTCACTCAGAGGGTGGTACATGTATGGAATGAGCTGCCAGAGGAAGTGGTGGCGGCTGGTACAATTGCAACAACCCTCCAGTATTGGTAATACCTTTGTACAAAAACATGGATGATTTTGGGATAGTGTAGGGGGACGAGCTGAGAATAATTCACAGGTCGGCACAACATCGAGGGCCGAAGGGCCTGTTCTGCGCTGTATTGTTCTATGTTCTATTTAAAAGGCACCTGGATGGGTATATGAATAGGAAGGGTTTAGAGGGATATGGGCCATTTGCTGGCAAATGGGACGAGATTGGGTTGGGATATCTGGTCGGCATGGACGAGTTGGACCGAAGGGTCTGTTTCCGTGCTGTACATCTCTATGACTCTATGGTTAGGCCACTTCTGGAGTACTCCTTACAATTCTTTACACAGAGAGTTGTGAATGCATGGAATGCGTTGCCAGCTGTGGTGGTGGAAGCAGAGTCATTGGGGACATTTAAGCGACTGCTGGACATGCACGTGGATAGCAGGGGTGCATAGGTTAAGTTATTGTATCTTACATTAGGATTAAATCTCAGCGCAACATCGTGGGCCAAAGGGCCTGTTCTGGGCTGTACTTTTCTATGTTCTATGTTCTAATTCTGGTCTCCCCGCTATAGGAAGGATGTTATTAAAAACTGGAAAGGGTTCAGAAAAGATGTACAAGGATATTACCAATACTGGAGGGTTTGAGCTATAGGGAGAGGCTGAATCGGCTCATAAAACAACCCACTCATTCCAGGTATCAATTCCGGTAGGCCTTGTATAGGAAGGATATTGTTAAGATTGAGAGATGCAGAAAAGATTTCCAAGGCCACCTTTGGAATATTGCGTGCAATTCTGGTCTCCCTCCTATCGGAAGGATGTTGTAAAACCTGGAAGGGTTCAGAAAAGATTTAGAAGGATGTTGGAGGGTTTGAACTATAGGGAGAGGCTGAACAGGCTGGGGCTGTTTTCACTGGCGCATCAGAGGCTGAGGGGTGACCTTATAGAGGTTTATAAATTCATGAGAGGCATGGATAGGGCAAATAGACAAGGTCTTTTCCCCAGGCTAGGGGAGTCCATAACTCGAGGGCATAGATTTAAGGTGAGGGGGGGGAAAGATTTAAAAGGGGTCTGAGGGGCAACTTTTTCACACAGAGGGTAGTGCATGTAAGGAATGAGCTGCCGGAGGAAGTGGTGGAGCTGGATACAATTACAGCATTTAAAAGACATTTGGGCAGGTACATGGTTAAGAAGGGTTTAGAGGGATTTGGACCAACACAGGCAAATGGGGCTAGTTCAGTTTAGGAAACCGGGTGGGCATGGACGAGTTGGGCCGAAGGGTCCATTTCTGTGCTGTACGGCTCTGTGACCTCTTCTGCCTGAAGACTGTTGCAAATACTTAATCCTTACCTTTTGCACTGATATGCTGGGGTTTAACATCATTGAGGATGGGGATATTTGTGGAGCCGCCTCCTCCAGTGAGTTGTTTAATTGTCACCATTCACGGCTGGATGTGGCAGGTCTGCAGAGCTCAGACCTGATCCATTGATTGTGGGATCGCTTAGCTCTGTCTATCACTTGCTAATGATGTTGTTTGACACGCAAATACTCCTGTGATGTAGCTTCACCTCATCTTTAGATCTGCCTGGTACTGCTCCTGGCATGCCCTCTCCATTGAACCAGGGTTGCTGCCCTGGCTTGATGGTAATGGTTGAGTGGGGAATATGCTGGGCCGTGAGGTTACAGATTGTGCTGGAGTACAGTTCTGCGGTTGCTGGCCCACAGCACCTCATGGATGCCCAGTCTTGAGTTGCTAGTTCAGTTCAGACTCTGTCCCATTTAGCATGGTGATAGTGCCATAGGCTGGTACAATGACAACATTTAAAAGGCATCTGGATGGGTATATGAATAGGAAGGGTTTAGAGGGATATGGGCTGGGTGCTGGCAAATGGGACTAGAGTAGGTTAGGATATCTGGTCGGCATGGACGAGTTGGACCAAGGACAGTCTGTGCTGACTCTGTAACAGGCTATTCTCAATGTGAAGGTGGGACTTTGTCTCCACAAGGACTTGTGTAGTGGTCACTTTTATCGATAGTGTCATGGATCTGCAACTGGCAGATGAGTGAGGATGAGATCAAGTATGTTTTTCCCTCTTGTTGGTTCCCTCACCCCCAGCCGCAGACCCAGTCTAGAAGCGATGTCCTTCAGGACCTGACCAGCTCCATCAGGAGTGCTGCTGCTGCTAAGCCACTCTTTGACATTGAAATCCCCCATCCAGAGTACATTTTTACATCCTTACTACCCTCCGCGCTCCCTCAATATGAGGGAATATTGATTCATCAGCTGAGGGAGGACGATATGTGGTAATCAGCAGGACATTACCTTGCCCATGTTTAACCTGAAGCCATGAGACTTCATGAAGTTCAGAATCACTATTGAGGACTCCCAGGACAATTTCAATTTCAATGCTGCTACTGAGCATCGGTGGTGGAGGGAGGGGATGTTTGTGGATGTGGTGCCAGTCGAGCGGGGGCTGCTTTGTCCTGGGTGGTGTCGAGCTTCTTGAGTGTTGTTGGCGCTGCCCCCATCCAGGGGCAAGTATTCCTTCACACTCCTGACTTGTGCCTTGTGATTGATGGACAGGCTTTGGGGACTTCCACATTGTCGGGTAGATGCCAGTGTTGTAACTGTCCTGGAACAGCTTGGCGAGGGGAGCAGCAAGTTTTGGAGCGCAAGTCTTAAGTCCTATTGCTGGAATGTTGTCAGGGCCCATAGCCTTTGCAGTGTCCGGTGTCTCCAACCGTTCCTTGACATCACGTGGAGTGAGTCGAATTGGCTGTAGACTGGTATGTGTGATGCTGGGGAACACTGGAGGAGGGTGAGATGGATCAGTCTTACTTTTTGCACTGTTGTGCTGTGCTCTTCCATCATTGAGGATGGGGGTGTGCACGGAGTTTCCTCCAGGGAGTTGTTTAATTGTCCACCACCATTCACGACTGGATTTGAACATGCATCTGCCGGAACATGACCTGGGTTCCCGGATTACCAATCCGCTAACAGTGCCAATGCCACTCTGTTGTCACTGACCCTTCGTGTCAGTGCTTACCAAAGATGGGGGGGGGGGGTCGTGACCCTGTGTGGAGGCTCTGAGCCAATCATATCTGGTATCCTCTTGCTGTTGCTATTCCCATTGTGAAACCTTGCTTGGGATGTGCCAAAGTGTGGGAGTCACTGGATCAGTGCAAAGGGGAGGAGATCCATCAGGAAGCTAATAGCGTGGGTTGAATTCCTGCGCTGACTGAGGTTAACCTGACTGACTGTCCTTCTCAACCTCTCCCCTCGCCTGAGGCTAGGTGACCCTCGGGTTAAATCACCACCAATCGTGTCTCGCTCGCTCTCTCTCTAATGACAGAGCAGCTGACAATGTGTTCTGGACTTCCCACGTAGATGCAAAGGTCAAGAGGATACAACGACTCCTCTTCTTTCTCAGGAAGCTCAGGAAATTTGGCATCTCCATAAGGACCCTCACCAACTTCTACCATTCAGACCATACTGTCCGGTTTGCACAGCAGCCTGCTACGGCAACTGCTCTGCCCAGGACGGTTAAGACACTACAGAAGGCGGTGTGCACAGCCCAGACCAAGACGGAAGCCAATCTCCCATCCATGGGCTCCATTTACATGGCTCATTGTTAAGGGAAAGACTGTCCTAGCTGATCCATGTAGGCCCGAGAACCCTTATTCTAGTCAGACAATGACCTTTCTGTCTTTTTGGAAGCCTAACTTGGAGATGGAGGTCAGTAGATTCAGGGGGCCAGAAGTGAGAAAGGGTGTTGGGCAAGTTGGGTGGCGGGAGAGGTCAGGTTTCTGAGTGGGCGTCGGAAGGTTAGAGGTCGGCGGATCAGTTGGAGCCTGAGGTGCTGATTGTTTAACCACCAGGTGCCAGTCCTGAAGAGCAGCTGCTCCCTATTGTTTCCATTAACACCGGGCCCGGCGGGGGATGCTCATAGTTTTCACATGACACAGCGCAAAGAACTGAGCGGCTCTCTGACATGTCAAATGGCTCAGTCAGCCGAGTTAATGTTGTGGTGTGGTTCTCTCTGAGGCCAAACCTGTGAGGAATTGTGGGAGGGGAGAGGTGGGCATAACATGGCGGAGGTGAGCAAGATCATTTCCCTGTGTCTGTGGCCCACAGCCGTCAGCCAATCCTTCAGAGTTTGGTTTCCTAGTTTCCATAGCAACATACTCAGTAGGGCTGTCATGGGTTGGGGGGTGGGGTGGGGTTTGAAGCTCAGAGGTAGGGACAGTACTTAGCCTCCCACACCTGGCCTGTGACAGAGCGACAATATCCGATGTACGACCTATCCATGGGTTTCCGGGCTCTGTTGCATTGATTCAGTCTTTACACTGACTCTGGGGATAGAAGGAAGAGGAGGCCATTCAGCGCCATTGTGCTTACCCTGCCATTTAACTAGATCCCAGGCTGATCTTTGACCTCCAGGCCATTTACTCGTACTATTCCCTGTTATTATTAACGTCCATCATCAAAACTCAAGAGAATGGGATCAGGTGCGTCACACATTAGCGTAAAGCATCCCATGGAAACAATTTAATAAATAGCAGAGGACTTCCCCCCAGTGTCCTGGGCCAATATTTATATTATGCTTAAAAAACATCATCAAACACCAAACCATGTTGCTTTATTTTTTTAATTCGTGGGTGACTGGGCCTAGCTTTTATTGTCCATCCCTAATTGCCCCTTGAGTGAGGTACCTTCTTGAGGGAGAGCTGTCAGGAGAGCCCATAGGGAGAGAGTTGCAGGATTCTGACCCAGCAACACTGAAGGAACGGTGATGTATTTCCAAGTCGGGATCGTGAGTGGCTCGGAGGGGAACTTGCAGGGGGTGACGCAAGATCTTTATTTCGTTTCTTCATGGGATGTGGGCATCTATTGCCCGTCGCTGGTCTGTTGCCCAAGTCTTTAGCTGGTCGATTCATGGAGGGTTCTGTCTAAGGAGGCACGGTGAGTTGTTACATTGCAATGTGTGTATATGGTACGCTCTGAGCGTCGATGGTGGAGAGAGTGCATGTGGTGCCAATCTAGTCAGGGCTGCGGTGGGGTGGGTTTGGATCTAGATGGTGTTGAGCTTCTTGTGTCTTGTTGCCACGTCGCTGTGTGCGAGAGCTTGCTACGTGCAAATTGGCTCCTGCATTTTCCTTGTTACGTTTCTGAGGAAGAAATAAAGCTTTAAAATGCCCCAAGCTTGTGATCGGCTCGACATCGACGTGACCGAGGGATGTGCCAGGGGCTGTGGCAACAGGTTGATGGGTTGGCGGATAGAGGTGGGCAGCGAGGAGGAATGTTTGAAGGAGGAGCAGGAAGATCCCATGAGCCAGCTTTGGGCTGGGGTGGAGAGCGCAGGGTTAGGGCTGCAGGAAGTGGTTCCTGGGCCAGGGGTCACTCAGCTTTAGGCTCTCGAGAGACCTTGGCCTCCTCACAAAGCTGGGAGGGGGCAGGGGAGTTCCTGTGAGGAGGGCTGGCTCTGGGTATCATGGTCTGCCCCATCCCTGGAGCTGAGCCAATGCAGGCAAGCCTAAAAGCTGAACTCAGTATCGATCTGTTAATAAAGTGGCCCTTCATCTGGATTGATGTGAAGTGAGTGGGAGTAAAGAGACCGCACTTTAAATTAACTGCCTGCTGAATATCTGATGCCGTAGTGCCAGCCTCCAATAGCCAAGGGCTTCATGTTAACTCTTTCACTGCTAGGAGAAAGTGAGGACTGGAGATCGGAGTCGAGAGAGTGGTGCTGGAAAAGCACAGGAGGTCAGGCAGCATCCAAGGAGCAGGAGAGTCGACGTTTCGGGCAAAGGCTCGATGCCGGAATAGTCGACTCTCCTGCTCCTCGGATGCTGCCTGACCTCCTGTGCTTTTCCAGCACCACTCTCTCGACCCTTACACTGCCGCTGGCTTAGTATTGGAGCAGGTTCAGTTTTAAATAGTTAATGGGGGTGTGGCTAGGCCCAACATTCCTTGCCCAACCCTAATTACCCAGTAAAGAGTCAACCATGTTGCTGTGGGTTCGATTCCATCCTCGGGCGACTGTCTGTGTAGAGTTTGCACGTTCTCCCCGTGTCTGCGTGGGTTTCCTCCGGGTGCTCCAGTTTCCTCCCACAATCCAAAGATTTGCAGGTTAGGGTGGATCAGCCCATGCTAAATTGCCCGTATTGAACAGGGATGTGCAGGCTGGGTGAATAAGCCACGGGAAGTGCAGGATTACAGGGTAGGGGTGGGTCGGGGTGGTGATGCTCTTTGGAGAGGTCAGTGTGAACTCGATGGACTGAATGGCCTGTTTTCACAGTGTGGGAATTCTATGATTACACCACGTGGACCGTAGCGGATAAAGGAAATGACTCACTAGCACCTTCTCAAGGAGCAATTAGGGATGAGCAACAAACGTTGGCCCAGCCAGTGATACCCCCACCCCAGGCACAAACGATAAGAAATAAGAATGTGTACGATATGGCTGGGTTAGCACCGTGTACAGTTTAGCCCTTGTAGTTGCTTGGCCATGTTTTCTGAAGAAGGGCTTATGCCCGAAACGTCGATTCTCCTTCTCCTTGGATGCTGCCTGACCTGCTGCGCTTTTCCAGCAACACATTTTTCAGCTCTGATCTCCAGCATCTGCAGTCCTCACTTTCTCCGTGTTTTCTGAGTGCAACAATGGGACTTCAGTGGGAAAGACTCTGGTCTTGCACAATGCTGGCCTTCATTTCCCTTGGCGAGTAATTGTTCTCCAGAAAAACATCAAGAAAAACATCTGTGTTATCAGATGCTTCCTGTATCGAGGGCCAGTGACACTAACTCGGCCAAGTTATGTGTGCATTTGACCTGGAGTTGACACCAGTCAGCTGCTTGCTTGAGGCTTGGCTATTTCGACCGCATGTCACAGAGTGTAGTGCTGGAAAAGCACAGCCAGTCAGGCAGCATCCAAGGAGCAGGAGAGTCGACGTTTCAGGCATAGGCCCTTCATCAGGAATGAGGCTTATGGGCCAAGGGGACTGAGAGATAAATAGGAGGGGGGTGGGGTTGGGGGATAAGTTAGCTGAGAGAGCGATAGGGAGATGAAGGTGGTGGGTGAAGATGATAGGTCAGAGGGGAGGGTGGAGCAGATAGGTGGGAAGGGAGACGGACAGTTAGAACAGGTCAAGAGGGTGGTGCCAAGTTGGAAGTTTGGATCTGGGATGAGGTGGAGGGAGGGGAAACTGGCGAAACCCACATTGCTGCCATGGGGTTGGAGGGTCCCAAGCCGGTTGCCTCTCTGCACCTCCCTCCCCCAACTCTGACCCCATTCACAATCTCCTCCCCACACTTCTGAAGGTTCTGGTGTTGAGGAAGGAATTGGGGATGGGGTGGAATTGAGGGGAAGAGCTGTTACCACATGAGCCCTCTGTCCTCCACCAGAATAGATGACAATGTTTCTTCATTTCTCCCACTTTCCCAGTTTGTGCCCAATTCCATATCCCTCACCATCCCTTTACTCACCAGCTGACATCAACCACTCCTCTCCCCCCACCCACGCAGGCAACATATCGCTGTCATCTTTTCACCTTCAAAGGACTTGTCTTCCCTAGCTCTGTAACTCTCTGCAGCCCCACAAGGGGGCGTAATTCTTAGGTGAAAATGCAGGAGGTTCAGTGGAAAAATGCTTTCCGCCTAAAGAGTAGTGAGGGTCTGGAATGCATTTCCTGGGAGGGTCATTGAAATTGTTGCATTCCACCCAGACCTATCCCAAGAGGTAATGAATCATGGGTAACCCACCTAACCTGCACATCACAGAGCAGTTTCCCATGGCTAACCCACCTAACCTGCATAGCCCTGGACACCACAGTGCAATCTCCCATGGCTAACCCACCTAACCTGCACGACCAGGGACACCGCAGAACAATCTCCCATGGCTAACCCACCTAACCTGCACATCACAGAACAGTTTCCCATGGCTAACCCACCTAACCTGCACATCACAGAGCAGTTTCCCATGGCTAACCCACCTAACCTGCATAGCCCTGGACACCACAGCGCAATCTCCCATGGGTACCCCACCTAACCTGCACCAGCCTGGACACCACAGAGCAGTTTCCCATGGCTAACCCACCTAACCCGCACGCTACATCTTTAGACTGTGGGAGAAAACCCACACTGACACAGGGAGAACTTGCAAACTCCATACACACAGTCGCCCGAGGGTGGAATCGAACCCAGGTCCCTGGCGCAACGAGGCAGCAGTGCTAACCACTGAGCCACACAACGTGGTGGGGAATTGGGGTCAATGATTCTAGGTTTCTAAAGTGAAAAACAATCTGGGCCCACTCTGCACAGTCACTGGAATGGATGGTCCTGACTGTGATGCTGACTGTCCAGGCATCATGTGGTGCAATGGGAATGTGTACGTTCAGGAAACCATGCGTATGATAATGTAGCAACAACCACATGCTATTGAAACTCTGGATAGACAGGAGGAGAGATCTCTCATCAGTATGAGGGCTGGTTAGCTCCGTTGGCTCGATGGCATGTTTACAATGCCAAGTCACACCAACAATGTGGGTTCAGTTACTGCACCAGCTGAGGTTACTTGGGGGTGTCTGAGTGGTTAGCACCGCTGCCTCACAGCGCCAGGAACACAGGTTCAATCCCACCCTTGGGTGTCTGTGTGGAGATGGCATGGAGTCCCCATGTCTGCGTGGGTTTCCTCCCACAGTCCAAAGACATACAGATCAGGGTGGACTGGCCGCGCTAAATTGCCCCATAGTGTGCAGGCTGGGTGGGCTAGCCATGGGGAAATGCAGGGATAGAGTGGGTTTGGGTGGGAGACACTTCAGAGGATCGGTGTAGACCCAAGGGGCAGAATGGCCTGTTTCCACACTGTAGGCATTCTATGAAGGACTCTCCTTCTCCCCTCACTTGAGGTGTGTGGTGACCCTCAGGTGAAATCGCTACCAGTTGCCTCTCTGTGATGAGAGAGTGGGGTTATGTTGAGTTGATCTGTTATAAGTGAGAGTTTGATGGAAGCTGGATGAGTTAAAGACAGGGATGTAGCACAGTACAGACTTACGAGAACGACCTCTCCCATAGGGAGTACCAGCATTGGGCTCAGGACCCTAGTGGGATGGTGGGAGCTGTAAGTCTGGGCTCTCACAGGCTCCAGGACAATGGTAGCCAACCCTCTCCACTCTCATCGGCGTGTTCCTCCATCCCCTACTCCTCCTTTGAGGGGGTTGTGACAATTTTCAAGCTTTGCACTGGGACCCAAGGAGGGGGTGGGGGAGGGGTAGGAATAAAATTGGGGGTTTGTATGGCACCACGTCAGGTTGGAACTTCACCTGACAGTGTCACTCCAAATGGCAGTTTCGACCAGGCCGAGATCTTTAATACACAAGAGGTCTGTGATCACAGAGGCTAACACTGTTCTGGCTTCTGAAGGAGAACCAGAGAGGTATCCATTAATATCAAGTAGATAGAGCAGGGACAGAAAGATTAGATCACAAACAGCCTGGAGCTAACTGTAATTTGTGAATAGGGCTTTAGTGGGGATTATTAATAGACCAGTTTGTTGTCCAGTGTAGGCCCTGGGACAGGGTTTAATAGGTCTCACAAGAGCGTCCTCAGTGCAGCGCTGAGAGGGAACAGCTTTGTCTGCAGACCTGTGGCTTGGCTGAGGCATTAAAGCTGCAGCTCCCTAATGAACGATGCAACCTCACGGTCGTTCTGTCGAGGTGCTCAGAGATTTGCATGTTGCAAGTGTTTCGTTTTAATTGGATTTATCCCGATTCAGCACAAATTGGGCACTGCAGCTTCCTACTGCTGTCTCCAAGACTGATTAGTGAGAGCTTTCAACTCACTGGTATCGCGTTTACTGGTAAGCTGATCCTGCTCTCCACCTACCCACTGTCACAGAATCCCTACAGCGTGGAAGCAGGCCATCCAATCCATTGAGTCCACACTAATTCCTGATGAAGGGTTTTTGCCTGAAACGTCGACTCTCCTGTTTCTCGGATGCTGCCTGACCTGCTGTGCTTTTCCAGCCCCACACTCTTGACTCTGATCTCTAGCATCTGCAATGCTCACTTTTGCTGAGTCTACATCACTCCTCTCCTGTGGTGGCTAAGTGGTTAGCACTGCTGCCTCTCGGTGTCAGGGACCCGGGTTCGATTCCCACCTCGGGCGACTGTCTGCATGGTGTTTGCACATTCTCCCCGTGTCTGTCTGGGTGCTCCGGTTTCCTCCCACAGTCCAAAGATGTGCAGGTTAGGGTGGATTGGCCATGCTAAAATGCCCACAGTGTTTATGGATGTGTAAGTAAGGTGCATTAATCAGGGGTAAACGTAGAGGAATAGGTTTGGGTGGGATACTGTCGAGAGGGTTAGTGTGGACCTGTTGGGCCGAAGGACCTGTTTCCACACTGAAGGCATTCTTCAAATCTGAAGAGCATTCCATCCAGACCCACCCCATCCCTGTAACCCCTGCATTTCCCATGGCTAACCCACCTGGCCTGGACACTATGGGCAACATAGCATGGCCAATTCACCCTAACCTGTACACTACGGGGCAATTTCCCATGGCCAATTCACTTTGCTTTAACCCCATCCCTGTAACCTTGCTTTTCTCCATGGCTCACCCACCCAGCCTGCACATTCCTGGACACTATGGGCAATTTCCCATGGCCAATCCACCCTAACCTGCACATCCTTGGATTGTGGGAGGAAACCAGAGAATCTCATTAACTTCCATTAAACTTAAAACCTCCCGCCTCTGCAGTGTATACAACTCTCCCTTCGTCTCCCTGTCTCCACGTCCTCTTGTACCTTTGTCCCTGTCCCTGGTTATTATTTCCACCCGCTTCCTCTTCCTTGATGCCCATCTTGATCCACTCTATTTGAGACATTAAAGATTCGGAAGGAGTTAGATGTTGAGAGGTTGTTTCCCGCGGGGGTGGGGAAAGCTGGGACACAGGACACTGTCTCAGGACAAGGGGCTGGTCAGTGCAGAATCAGATGAGGATAAATACCTTCACTCAAAGGGCTGTGAGTGTTTGGCAGCCTCTTCCATCAGAGGGCTGGAACGATGCTCCATCGTTGAATATATTCAAGAAATGGGTCAGACTGAATGTTAGGACTAAAATCAGAAATTGCTGGAAAAGTTCAGCGGGTCTGGCAACATCTGTGGAGAGAAATCAAGAGGTAACACTTTGGACCTGGTGACCCTTTCTCAGGACTGATGGTAGCTAGGAACATATCAGTTTATAACCGACATTTCTGTCGATTATTGGGATGTTGGGTCAACGTGGATGAGTTGGACTGAAGGCTCTGTTTCTGTGCTTTATGACTCAGGAAATTGAGGGATTTGGGGAACGGATGGGAAGGTGGGTTTGAAGTCTAAGATCAGCCATGATCATACTAAATGGCAGAACAGATTCGAGGGGCCGAATGCTCTCCTTTTGCTCTTATTTTGCATGTTTTTGTGTTCTTAACTAGAACCTGCGCGTCTCTTTGTCCTTCTCTCCATATCCCACCTGTATCATTCTCACGTTCACTATTATCCTGCCCAGCTCTCCTCCCTTTCTCTGTGTGTTGTAGCGCTCTCTCTTTGTCAAGGGAATGAAAATGGAATAATGAGAAAGCATGTTGGCGGGGTGGGGGGGGGGAATGGGGAAGGAAGGATGGGTTTAATGAGTCAAATGGAATAGGGTGGGATCAGGGTGGTGCTGAACATAAACACCAGCAAGGACCAGTTGGGCCGAAGGGCCTGTGCACAGTGGCTCTGGGGGAGGAACTCTGAACCATGTGACACGATGAGGTGCGGGCCGGGGTGAGTTTTAACTCTGAACGTAAGCGGTTAATATATTTTTGCCAGTTTTCCCAGAAGCTACACTCGATTTTCTTTCTCTGCTTTGCTTTTAAAGCAACAAAGGAGCCTGTTTCCATGGAAATTCTAATTAGCTGAAAGGAGAATTTTTTTTTTGTTGAGTGTGTGACTGAATTTTCCGCCTGTGTTTGTGCAGGCCTCCAGGATGCAGCTTTCAAACTGGCCCTTTTCAATAAAAAAAAGTGACATCACCGGACAGGAATGCCTTCTCTTTCTTTCCCTCTTTTCATCTTTTCCTTGAGGGTTCAGGCATTTGTCTCTGAGTTCTTCTCCCCCTCATTTCTTCCTCTCCCTGGCTTCACTGAACTCCCACCTCGCGAGGGGAAGACAATTTCAGGCGAAAAGAGATTTTTTTTTTAAACACAGGATGTCGGCCAGATGCTGAAAAGGTCAATGGTAACTGCAAACTAACCTCTCCCTCCCTTCTGGCACACAGCCTGTATCTGATTTTTGAGTTCTCTCTCTCTCTTTCTTTCTCTCTCTCTCTCTCTCTCTCTCCCTCTCTCTCCCAATTATTAGAAGTCTACACCCAGGCTTCCAGCAACGCTGTTGTCAAGTAGGCCGCAAGACGGCATGCTGGGAGATTCTCTGTCCAGAGTACCCTCATAGGCATTGTTATATATAAAAAAGAAACACTCAAGCTTATATATCGTGTTTGACAAAGTGTCAAATGCTGTTGTAAGATGGGAAGTGTAGTAGCCATTTTGTGTACAGCATGATCCCACAAATAGTCACGTGATAGCGACTAAAGTTTTTTATCTTATGGTGTTGGTTGATGAGTAAGTGTCTGCCAGGACAGTGGAGCTATCTCCCTTGCTCTTCATACAGTGCCGTAGGGTATCTGTTAGCTTGCGATGTAGTGTTTTGTCTGGCAACTCTGTTCGATGCACCCTCAGTAACATCAGCCTTGATTCCTGGGCTGGTGGGCCCGGAAACCGGAAAGGCGTGGAAACGGCGAGTGAATAACTTGTATTTCCTTTTTTAATCAACGTTCCCACCCTGGGGAATTGGACCAGTTCCTCACCTCAGTCTCTTCCTAGGTTAGTAAATAATGGCTGGCTTTACCGGTGGTGGATTGGTCATGACCTACCTTGGAAGAGTGAGCCATAACCCATTACAAAATCCTACTGAGACAGCCAACATGAGCAATGGCCTAGCGGGTTTAACCTTGGACTGTTAACCCAGGTAATGGTCTGGAGACCCACATTCAAATCCTGCCAGGTCAGGTGGTGGAATTTGAATTCAGTGAATATCTGGAATTAAGAGTTTAACGCTGACAATGAAATCACTGTCAGGGGAAAATCCCATCTGGCTCACTAAATGTCCTTTAGGGAAGGAAACTGCCATCCTTACTTAGTCTGGCCTACATGTGACTCCAGACCCACAGCAATGGGGTTGACTCCTAACTGCCCTCTGGGGAAATTAGGGATGGACAATAAATGCTGATCTAGTCAGTGATGCCCACATTGCATGAATCAGTTTAAAAACAAACAAAACTAAAAGAATTATTTGCCTGACTTATTATGAGTCAGGACAAAAGCAATTCGCACCAGCTTTCATTTATAAAAATTACAAATTATTGTATCCCTCTTAACAAGAGTAATATAAAGAAAAAAATTTCAACTCTACCTCTTCAAAACCCTCAAAATTCACATACACGCACTGAACCACGTAGTCATACAGCATGGAAACAGACCCTTCGGCCCAACAGGCCCATGCTGAACATAATCCCAAACTAAAGAGCGGCATGGTGGCTTATTGGTTAGCACTGCTGCCTCACAGCACCAGGGTCCCAGGTTTGATTCCAGCCTCGGGCGACTGTCTGTGTGGTGTTCGCACATTCTCCCTGTGTCTGTGTGGGTTTCCTCCCACAGTCCAAAGATGTGCAGGTTAGGTGGATTGGCCGTGCTAAATTGCCCCATAGTGTTAGGTGCATTAGTCAGAGGGAAATGGGTCTGGGTGGGTTACTCTTCGGAGGGTGGGTGTGGACTTGTTGGGCCGAAGGGTCTGTTTCCACACTGTAGGGAATCTAATCTAAACTAGTCCCACCTGCCTGCTCCTGGGCCATATCTCTCTAAACCTCTCCTATTCATGTACTTATCCAAATGTCTTTTAAATGTTGTAACTGTACCCACATCCACCACTTCCTCAGGAAGTTCATTCCACACATGAACCACCGTCTGTATAAAAAAAAATCTGTCTCCTCTCACCTTAAAAATGTGCCCCCCCCCCCACCGTCTTAAAATCGCCCAGCCTTGGGGAAAAAAACACCTACCATTATCTCTATCTGTACTGGGTATAGGTTTGCTCGCTCAACCTGAGCTACAAATCTTCTCAAGACTCGCTCTATCTATACCCTTCGATATTTTATAAATTTCTATCAGATCACCTCTCAGCCTCCGACTTTCCAGGGAAAAAAGGTCCCAGTCTATCCATCCTCTCCTCATGACTCAAATCCTCCATCGCTGGCAACTTCCTGGTAAATCTCTTCTGAACCCTTTCCACCTTAATAATATCCTTCCTGTGATTAAGACAGATGGTTTAGCACACATATTATGAATGAAAAATGAACATAGATAAGGTAAGCAAAAATTCTAAAGATCGAAAGTTCAGACCACTGGTAGAAAGCTAATTGTCCCACAATCCTTTGGATTTTTGCGAAGTTGTCATGCTGTTGACTGCCATGTGATGGTCACCCTTTGATTTGATGGTTGATCAAATAAACTTATCTTGTGTGAATTCTTTCTTTTAAGTTTACTTGGATTTTTTTCTTGGCCTTTTCTCCACATGGAGGCAAAGAGAGAGAGAGAGAAAAACAGGGAGAGATGGATTCTTTTCTGTTTGCAATCTCTTCCAGTCTACTGCTGTTGGTACCTTCAGCTGAACCAATCTGAGGCAGAATTTCTGGATAGTCAATGTACAGACTTGTATATAGGAAAAATTAATCTCAATATCTGTATCTAAAACAATGTAATGTGTGCATAAGAATGGCATGACCAATTGTATAGAGATCCAAATAATTTTATGAAAAAAGTATATTTTTGAAATTTAAAAAAATCTGAGGATGGTTTCCAAGCAGAGTTTAGAGTCATAGAGTCATAGAGATGTACTGCACGGAAACAGACCCTTCGGTCCAACCCGTCCATGCCAACCAGATATCCCAACCCAATCTAGATCCACCTGCCAGCACCCGGCCCATATCCATCCAAACCCTTCCTATTCATGTACCCATCCAAATGCCTTTTAAATGTTGTAATTGTACCAGCCTCCACCACTTCCTCTGGCAGCTCATTCCATACACGCACCACCCTCTGTGTGAAAAAGTTGCCCTTTAGGTCCCTTTTATATCTTTCTCCTCTCACCCTAAACCTATGCCCTCTAGAGCTGGACTCCCCCACCCCAGGGAAAAGACCTTGACTATTTACACTATCCATGCCCCTCATGATTTTATAAACATCTACAAGGTGACCCCTCAGCCTCCAATGCTCCAGGGAAAATCCTCAATTATCTGGATAATCAGATATCCTCAATTAATCTTAGTCTCATTTGCCAACATTTGGCCCATATCCCTTTTACCCCTTCCTATTCATGTGCCCATCCAGATGCCTCTTAAATGTTGCAATTGTACCAGCCTCCACCACTTCCTCTGGCAGCTCATTCCATATACGCACCCCCTCTGCATGAAAAAGTTGCACTTAGGTCCCTTCTAAATCTTTCCCCACTCAATCTAAACCCAGGACTCCCCCACCCCAGGAAAAAGACCTTGAGTATCCATGCCCCTCATGATATTATAAACCTCTCTAAGGTCACCCTTCAGCTTCTGACACAGGAAAATAGCCCCAGCGTATTCAGCCTTTCCCTATAGCTCAAACCCTCCAATCCTGGCAACATCCTTGCAAATCTTTTCTGAACCCTCTCAAGTTTTACAACATTCTTCCTGTAGCAGGGAGACCAGAATTGCACACAGTATTCCAAAAGTTGCCTCACCAATGTTGTGGTCATCTTATCTGAGGGAGGATGTTCTGGCGATGGAGGGAGTGGAGTGCAGCTTTATCAGACTGAATCCTGGGATGACGGGACTGAGGTATGATGGGAGACTGGATCGGTTAGGGCTAGTTTCCCTGGAATTTCGAAGAATGAGGAGGTCTCATAAAACCCTATAAAATTGTAACAGGGCTAGACAGGATAAACACAGGAAGGATGTTCCCTGATGAATGGGGGGTCTAGAACCAGGGAGATCACAGCCTAAGGAAAACAGCGTTGGCCATTTTGGAATGAGATGAGGGGAAATGTCTTCACCCAGAGAGTGGGGGAGCCTGTGGAATTCTCTGCCAAAGCAAATGGTTGAGACCAAAACATTGAATGTTTTCAAGAAGGAGTTCGATTGAGTTCTTAGAGCTGAAGGGATCGGAGTATGGGGGTGAAAGTAGGACCAAGGGACTGAGTTGGATGATCAGCCATATTGAATGGTTGAGCAGGCTCGAAGGGCTGAATGGCCTGCTAATGAAAGATGTTGAGACATGAAGACACAAGCTTTGAGATAATTCTCAAGAAGGATAATGTTGAGAAGTAGGCAAGTAAGTGTTAAACTTGTACCCAACCCTTGTTAGATCATACTTGAAGCAGTGTTCTTTTGAAAACTGGGCATCTCTCACTATTGCACTAATGTGGAGGAGCCGGTGTTGGACTGGGGTGGACAAAGTTTAAAAAAAAATCACACAGCACCAGGTTTATTTGGAAGCACTAGCTTTCGGAGCGCTGCTCCTTCGTGAGGTCGCTAGCTAAATAAACCTGTTGGACTATAACCTGGCGTTGTGTGATCTACAACCCTATTGCACTGATGACATCTTTAATCAACTGAGCTGCATCATCATCACCTTTCTTTTCAATTTGTTCAATCTCCCTCAATATTTATGGTCACCACGAAAGCAGAAAAAAACCCAGGAAACAACAGTTCATTGAATTTATTTCAGGCTGCGTTGGATAGGAGTTTGACAGATAAATATCTGTCATGGCATGGTGGCTCAGTGGTTAGCACTGCTACCTCAAAGCGCCAGGGACTAGAGTTTGATTCCACGCTCGGGTGACTGTGTGGTGTTTGCATATTCTCCCCCCGTGTCTGCCTCCGGATGCTCCAGTTTCCTCCCGCAGTCCAAAGATAAAAATCACCCAACACCAGGTTATAGTCCAACAGGTTTAATTGGAAGCACTAGCTTTCGGAGTGCTGATGAAGGAGCAGTGCTCTGAAAGTTAGTGCTTCCAAATAAACCTGTTGGACTATAACCTGGTGTTGTGTGATTTTTAACTTTGTCCACCCCAGTCCAACACCGGCATCTCCAAATCATGACAGTCCAAAGATGTACAGGTTAGGGTGGCTTGGCCATGTTAAATTGCCCTGTAGGGTCCAGGGATGTGCAGGTGAGATGGGTTAGCCATAGGGAATGCAAGGTTACAGGGTTGGGTGTGGATTCGAGTTGCTCTTCAGAGGATCGGTGTGGACTTGATGGGCTGAATGGCCTGCTTCCACACCGGAGGGATTCTATGGGATATTGCAGGAATTTAATCAAACCCACAACCAGCTACCTTCTGAAAGGTAGCAGCAGGCTAAAAGGGCAGAATGGTCTGTTTGTGTCATGTTGATCAGGTGAGATGAAAGATTATCATGGAGGAGTGGATGTAGGCTATTCAACCCATCAAGTCTGCTGTCCTATTTGGTGAGGTCATGACTTATCTTATCATCCTCAATTCCATTTTCCTATATTGCCCCATTAGCCCCAATCCTCTTGCTGGTTATACGAGTGGAGGGAGGCCAATATGGTGGGTAGGCTGCAGCATGAACACTAGAACAGCTGAATGGCCTGCGTCTGTGATGAAGCCTGGACAACCAGCGTGAACGAGGTGTCCACTCGGAGTCTGTGAGGGAGAGGAACGATTCTGGCTAATTCCTCTGCCTTTGATGTCTTAAGGGAGCTGCACCCATTCTGTAGTGGAGTTACACTCATCAACACGGAGGGAGGGGAGGGGAGGGAGGGGAGTGATGTAGAGTAAGAGATTACTGATTGTAAACTGGTGAATAAGTAAATTCTGAACAGGAGCTAGCGTGGGGGGTGGGGAGGGAGGTTTGAGAATGGGTGAACTGTGAATGTTGCGTTGCCTGTTAGAGAGCATCCAAAGAACAGGAGAACCGACGTTTCGGGCATAAGCCCTTCTTCAGGACCTGCTGCGCTTTTCCAGCAACACATTTTCAGCTCTGATCTCCAGCATCTGCAGTCCTCACTTTCTTTTGCCTGTTAGAGACACAACTGTATGAGAATACATGAGGTAATTGTAGCAACACCCTCCACATCTGCTCCTGACCCAACGACAGCCACAGGATTTGTAACTTGATCGGAGTTTGTGGGAAAAGTTTGCACACAGTGTGTTTGTGGTTTGTTCTGGGGCTGTCTTGTCATTGCCTGGACTGCTGATTCACCTTTAACCCTTTCCTGCCTCAGCCTGAGTGTGAAGGAATGCAGCCTTTACCTCTGGTTTCTCAGTACCCCCACCCGCCCCCAAACCTCACAGCTTTGCCACCTTGGGTTCTCTCTCTCTGTCCAACTTCTCCATCAAGCCCCAATCCCTCGATCCTCTCTCCCCATTTCCCCTCTTCCATATTTCCCTCATCTCCATTTTCATCCCCCCCCCATCCTCCTCCACCATTTTCCCCACCGGCCCCCTCACCCCTCATCCCTCTCCCCTTTCCTCTTCCATATTCCCCTCCAATTTCACCTCCATTCCCTTTCTCCCCTCACACCTCCTCCAGTCCCGCAGTCCCCTGGAGATTTCCATACTTCTCCTCCCTATCCCTGTAACCTCCTCCAGTTCCATATCACCCAGAGAGTTCCACACTCCTCCTATCTCTGTAACCTCCTCCAGTCCCGCAGTCCCCCAGAGATTTCCACACTCCTCCTCCCTATCTCTGTAACCTCCTCCAGTCCCCTAGCCCCAGTCGTTCGCCCACATCCCTGCTGCCTCCATTGGGTGCTATGACTCTGCAATCCCATCCTGCCAGTCTCCTCCTCGCTGTCCCTCACCTTCCACTCCCTCAGACCTCCCCCCTTTGGCAAGGCGCTGACCACCTCCAGTGTTCCCTTGGTGTATTCTGCTGTAGCACCGGATCCTGAACGTGGGAGCCAGTGCACCAGCCCCGATCAAGGTGTGTGGAATCTCGGAGTGACCGCGGCTCCGTGGGGGAATGTTCACCATCCGACAGAAAATCCTAGCCATGCCTGGCTGTCTGCATCCTTTTGCACCATCCCCTGAATGGGGGTGGGGTTAGCTCAGTGGGCTGGATGGCCAGTTTGTGATGTAGCAGGACACCAAGAGTGTGGGTTCAATTCCCACCTGGGCCGAAGCTTCTCTCCTTCTAGATCTCTCCCCTCACCTGAGGCTGGAATCAAACCTGAGCCCCTGACTGTGTGAGGTAACTGTGCTAACCACAGAGATAGTGAGAGTGAAACAATGACCAATTGAGATCGCGTCTCTTAGGGTCATGGTCACTTTTCTGATGTTGTTGAGGGACAGTTCACTGTCCTCAAAGGTGCTATTCAAATTGAGGCTGTTGCTGTGGAAATGCTGGCACTGAAGTTGACTGGGAGTGCATCATTCTCTTGTCTTTACTGTGGAGGGGACATGTACAGGTGCTGACCCCCAGGCTCTGTAGGAAACCATTCCTTGGCTGCTTCCTATGCATGGCATTTTGTTCACACTGACTCTCAACCTCGCCCCTTCTCGGTTGCTCAGACGTCCTGCTCTGCAGACCAGCTTTATCCCTTTATTAATTCCTTTGCAGTTATCGCATCCCAAGGGGCCTGTTGTTTTGATGTTCCCTTTAAGTGTGGAGCTGTGCCTGAGGGCTCCAGTGCGCCTCTGCTGCCTGACGTGAGATTTAGTGGCCCGCGACTCATTCCCGCCTGGAGCTGTCTGACAGGGCCGTCAGAGAATGATGTCACTGAGGCCTCTGTGAAATGCCTGGGTCAGTAAAGGCAACCCAGAGCCAGAAGGAAATAATGAGGGGAAATGTACTTCCCAGTCAACTCAGCTCACACACACAGGGGCAACACGGTGGTTATTACTGCTGCCTCACAGTGTCAAAGGGGCCTGGGTTCGATTCCACCCTTGGGTGACTGTCTGTGTGGAGTTTGCTCATTCTCCCTGTGTCTGCGTGGAATTCCTCCGGATGCTCCAGTTTCCTCCCACAATCCAAAGGTTAGGGTGGATTGGCCGTGCTAAGTTGCCCGTAGTGTCCAGGGATGTGCAGGCTGGGTGGGTGAACTATGGGAAAATGCAGGGGTTACAGGGATGGGGTAGGGAGGTGGCTCGCTCTTCAGAGCGTTGGTATGGGTTCAATGCTCCCGCACTGTAGGGATTCGATACACTCTTGTATTATCGTTGTGCAGAAACACTTTCCTCTGTCTTTTTCTACTCCATCTGTCTTTATAACACCTACCCTCTCTCTCTCTCAATCCAATCTCTTCCACCTCTCCCTGAGTCTGTCTCCACCTAGCTTTTCTTTCCCACTCTGTCTCATCCCCCACTCCCGACCTCTCCCCTCTCCGTCTCTCTCACCAATTCCCCTTGTCTCCTTCTCCCACCCCGCTACTTACTCTGTATATTTGTGCCTCTCTTTGTGTCAGTGCACCCGGTCCATTCTCTCCCTCTCCCACTCACACTCTCACTTGTTGAATTTCCTACCTGACGTGACGGGGCCTAGTCTCTGTGCAGAATGGACAAAGAAAAATCAGAAATATCTGGCAGGTTCTCTGTGGTGAGTTCCCCTGATCAGTCCTCACTGACCTCTAAGCAGCATCCCATAATTTAGCACGGCCAATCCACCCTAACCTGCACATCCCTGAACACTATGGGGTAATTTAGCATGGCCAATCCACCCTAACCTACACATCCCTGAACACTATGGGGTAATTTAGCATGGCCAATCCACCCTAACCTACACATCCCTGAACACTATGGGGTAATTTAGCATGGCCAATCCACCATAACCTGCACATCCCTGAACACTATGGGACAATTTAGCATGGCCAATCCACCCTAACCTACACATCCCTGAACACTATGGGGCAATTTAGCATGGCCAATCCACCCTAACCTACACATCCCTGAACACTATGGGGTAATTTAGCATGGCCAATCCACCCTAACCTGCACATCCCTGAACACTATGGGGTAATTTAGCATGGCCAATCCACCCTAACCTACACATCCCTGAACACTATGGGGGAATTTAGCATGGCCAATCCACCCTAACCTGCACATCCCTGAACACTATGGGGCAATTTAGCACGGCCAATCCACCCTAACCTACACATCCCTGAACACTATGGGATAATTTAGCATGGCCAATCCACCCTAACCTACACATCCCTGGATACTATGGGGGAATTTAGCATGGCCAATCCACCCTAACCTGCACATCCCTGAACACTATGGGGCAATTTAGCACGGCCAATCCACCCTAACCTACACATCCCTGAACACTATGGGCAGTCTAGCATGGCCAGTCCACCCTAAATGCACATCTTCGGACTGTGGGAGGACACTGGAGCTCCCGGTGGAAACCCGCACAGACGCAGGGAGAATTACAAACTCCACACAGACAGTCGCCCGAGGGTGAGGCAGCAGTGCCTCACCCTCGGGCACCACTGAGCCACTGTGCTGCCCATATTGTCAAACAGCACCTGGGTTCACAGACTGGGTGGATGTGTAGAGGTGATCTAGAGAGGCCAGGAGCCTGGAGTGGGACAGACAAGGATAAGAGAGCAGTACGTTTGGAGAATACAGATGCAGCTGCCCTGTTAGGTTCAGCAATTCACCTTGACACCCGCCTACAGGCTTGCCGTCTAGAGGCCCTGGGTTAATGCTCTGGCGAGCCTGGGTTCAGATCCCAGCACGGCACCTGGTGGGATTTAAATTCAATTCCTGAAAGATTCTGGTGTCAATGAGGGTAACCATGACAACGAGCAGCGATTGTCAAAAACTAATGGTTTGCTAACATCCTTTAGAGAAGGAAATCTGCTGTCTGTACCCAATCTGGCCTAAACATGACTCAACGTACACAGCCAGGGGGCTAACTCTTATCTGTCCTCTGTCATGGTCTGAGTAAACCATTCAGTTCAAAGGTCATGCCAACATCCCAAGATAGAAAGTCATCAGGTTGATTAGGGCGGGTGGTGTGATTTCTACTGACCCAGACGGAGAATCAAAATGGTTAAGAACTAATTTCCACACACATTCCATTCAACTTACGACAAGCCCTTCAGCTCAACGTGTCTGTGCTGGTGGTCACACTCCACACGATGCTCCTGCGACCTCTCTCACTGAGTATTTTGTTTCCCAGACCGGGAATTGTTAACGAGAGCAGGTAACCGATGCTTTGTGTTTTTCATTTGTTAGGAAAAGTGCAAGAACACCAAATTTCAAATGATCGCAGCAACATACACCACAGGAGGAGATGGTGCTGATTGACCAAAGCATTGCCATTGACAAAGTACCACTGACCGCCTGACTGAATAAACCCTGACTCTGTACAGTTACACAGTGAGTGACCCTTACTGTGCTGAATAAACCCTGACTCTGTACGGTTACACAGTGAGTGACCCTTACCCTGCTGAACAGACCCTGACTCTGTACAGTTACACAGTGAGTGACCCTTACTGTGTCGAATAGACCCTGACTCTGTACAGTTACACAGTGAGTGACCCTTACCCTGGTGAATAAACACTGACTCTGTACAGTTACACAGTGAGTGACCCTTACCCTGCTGAACAGACCCTGACTCTGTACAGTTACACAGTGAGTGACCCTTACTGTGCTGAATAAACACTGACTCTGTACAGTTATGAATGTAACGGTATATGAATAGGAAGGGTTTAGAGAGATATGAGCCAAATGCTGGTGAATGGGACTAGATTAATTTCGGATTCTGGTCAGCATGGATGAGTTGGATCGAGGAGTCTGTTTCCAAGCGGTATGACTCTCTGAGTTAAAAAAAGGAACATCAGATGTAACTCATGAGGGTAAGAGACCACGTCAGTGACCCTAACTGACAGAAACGATGCCAGTTTAAGTTGCTTCACTGTCTCTGTGATCAAATACAAAATAATTCCAGGTAAAGACAGTCATAATGAGGAGTTCTGAAACAAAAACAGAAAAACTCAGCAGGAGAGATATCAAAGAGAATGTCCAGTGACTCTTCCTCAGAGCTGGAGTTGATGGAATGTAGAATTCCTATAGTGTGGAAGCAGGCCATTTAGCCCATACCGACCTCTCCCTGTAATTTCCCAAATCCGTCTCATCCACACATCCCTGGACATTACAGGGCAATTTCCCATGGCCAATCCACCCTAACTTGCACATCTTTGGACTGTGGGAGGGAACTGGAGCAAACTCCACACAGACAGTCACCCAAGGCTGGAATCGAACCTGTCAAGTCCTGGTCACTGCTTGCTGAACTCAGCTTTGGCATTAGCGCATGAACTCTGGCTGCTGGGAGAACGTCCCGGCCTTCGAGTGGGGTGCAGAGGAGGTTCACTCAGCTGATTCCAGAGTTGAGGAGGTTGACTTATGAGGAGAGACTGAGGAGACAGGGACTATACTCAGAATGCGAGGGACATCTTATGGAAACGTATTGAAATTACAAAGGGAATAGATGAGATGGAAGCAAGGAGGTTATTTCCACTGGAGCGTGAAAACTAGAACTAAGGGGCATAGCCTCAAAATAAAGGGGAGCAGATTTTGGACTGAGTTGAGGAGGAACGTCTTCACCCAGAGGGTTGTGAATCTGTGGAATTCCCCGCCCAGTGAAGCAGTTGAGGCTACTGTGTTGAATATTTTTAAGGCAAAGATAGATTTTTGAACAGTAAGGAGATTATGGTTTGTGGTGAGTGGGTGAGTAAGTGGAGCTGAGTCCATGAGAAAGATCAGCCGTGATCTTATTGAATGGCGGGGCAGGCTCAAGGGGCCAGACGGCCTACTCCTGCTCCGAGTCCTTATGTTCTGATGTACGGGCAGGTTTGTCATTAATACAAAAATGTCAGGCAAGTGCTTACTCCTAAAGGACAGAAGGCCCCATGTCTCCCAATCGCAGCTTTGAATGTAGGGGATGATTGAGGGATTGGTTGGTTTGGAGGGAGAGGAGGTGGAGATGTGAGACAGGAGAGGAGAGAACTGAGACAGGCGGAAAAGAGGTCATGAGCAAGAGAAGGGGAGGGATGGGGGAATGGGAAGGAGCGGGGAGAGAGACGAGAGCGAGAGAGAGACCAATAAAAAGAGAAAAGAGAGCATCAAATTGGCAGAGCGAGAGAGAGAAAGACAGGCTGAGCGAGATTAACCATCTCGCCCTGCCACCATTTTGAATAGTTCTGCCATTCTTTCTCCACCATTCAATTACTATTCATGCTGTTGAGTGTCCCCTAGCCTGCTAACACTTGTTCAACAAGTACAGTAGCCATATTGCTGCCTCAAATCCCTTTTCTGTGTGTTTCTGAACAGTGGGGTTGCTGTTGCCATGGCAACGGGGTCTGCTGGACGTGTTTCTGCCTTCTGTGTGGGAGAGTGATGAATTGTGGGATTGAATCTGCTTCAGCTAACTGATGTTTCTGACACACCCGATTACCATCTCGCACTTGCTGCGGTCCCTGTGGAGGGCAAGGATTTGCATTTTCCCATTCCTTTTGAATCTGCTTCCCGTGCTGTTACCCAGAAGGTGTCTGAGGATGTGGCACTTGCTCGCTTGCTCACGCTCAGTGGGCAGCTTTCCCAGGTCACAAGGTCCTGGGGGTCAGGGCTTGACCCCGACAACCGAAGCTGCTCTCTCCAGTGCTGTACTTAAGACACTCTGTACTGTCAGGTGAGCCAGGTGTCCTCAAACCGAGGCTCACACCTACCTGCTTTGGTGCGTACAAAAGATTCATGGTGCCATTTTGTAGAAGGCCTGTATCCTCACCAATATTTGTCCAGTTCTCTAGATTGTTAACCTTTCACTTTGTGTGGGGGAGCTTGCTGTCCACAAATTGGTTGCCATGTTTCCTGTCATATCAACGGTTCAGTCTAAAGAGACACAGTATATACTTATCAGGTGAACTGGCCATGCTAAATTGCTCCATTGTGTTAGGTCAATTAGTCAGAGGGAAATGGGTCTGGGTGGGTTACTCTTCGGAGGGTCGGTGTGGACTGGTTGGGCCGAAGTGCCTGTTTCCACACCGTAGGGAATCTAATCTAATCTCATAATCCTACAGTGTGGAAACAGGCCATTTGGCCCAATAAATTCACACCGACTCTCTGAAGAGCATCTCACCCAAACCCATCCCCCTACCTTATCCCTGTATTTCCCATGAATGACCCGCATATCCCTGGATACTATGGTCATCCCCCTCCCCCCCACACACTATGGGAAATGTAACACTGCACTTCCCATGACGAACCTACCTAATCTGCACATCATGGGACAATTTAGCACGGCCAATCCGTGTGAGAGAGAGAGTAGGTGTTATAAAGACAGATGGAGGGGAAAAAGACAGAGGAAAGTGTTTCTGCGCAATGATTAGGCAAGAGTGTATAGAATCCCTGCAGCATAGAGTCTACACCAACACTCTGAAGAGCAAGCCACCCCCCCCCGACCCTATAACCCTGCATTTCCCACAGCTAACCCACACATCATTAGCAATTTAGCATGGCCAATCCACTCTAACCTGCACATCTTTGGATTGTGGGAGGAAACCCACACAGACAGGGGGAGAATTTGCAAACCTCACGCAGACAGTCACCTGAGGGTGGAATTGAATCCAGGTCCGTAGCGCTGTGAGGCAGCAGGGCTAACCACTGAGCTACCGTGCCACCCTATAAATATCCTCAAGGGAAGTAATCTAATGTCACATGATCCTGCTTTTTCTTGCAGACCAGCGCAAATGGAGCTACGGTGAGATTTTTACAAAATGAACTTAGCCTTTTCCTTATCTCTCTTTTGAAACATTAAGTAATTTCAGCATAGCCCCAGAGGTCATCAGAGAAAGAGAGACAGAGAGCAAGAGGGAACTGACCAGTGGTGGGTTTAACCTGAGGGTCACTGCGCCCCGGGTGAGGGGAGAGGTTGAGAAGGAGAATCCTTCATGGTGACCTCAGCCGGTGGTGGGAATTGAACCCGCGCTGTTGGTGTCACTCTCCATCGGCCAACTGAGCTAACCAATTCCCTTCCAACAGCGAGACCAAGGGTATGATAGTTCCAACATTACAAAAGTGATGACACTTCATTGACGAGGTAGCTTTGAACCCAAGGGGACAGCTTCAGGAGAAGAGCCAGGACTTTGGGAACTCTTTCCCTTCGTTTTCCTTTTCTGTGTTTCAATCCCAAACTGAATTAGGATAATTGAGGGCACCTCATCCTGATTGCTCTAAAGACTGGTGTTATTGTGCAGTATGCAGTATCAGAGCTTTGTCCTTCATTTTGACCAGATAGATTCTGCTCTCAAACCCTGAGGTACCTTATCCCATTCGAATGTGCCGACTCTATCTTCACTCAGGGCTGCTACAACCATCTCCTTGTTTGCCTTCCTTATCTTTCCTGAATACATTGGTGCCAGAAATATTCAAGCATCCGTTTGGATCCAAATGCTGTTATTGTGCCTGTAACTTCATCACGCCCTTGTCAGAATTAGAGTGGTGCTGGAAAAGCACAGCAGGTCAGGCAGCATCCGAGGAGCAGGAGAATCAAGATTTCAGGCTAAAGCCCTTCATCAGGAATGAGCCTGAGGAGGGTTGCTCATTCCTGATGACGGGCTTTTTGCCCGAAACATCGATTTTCCTGCTCCTTTGACCTGCTGTGCTTTCCCAGCACCACTCTAATCTTGACTGTAATCTCCAGCATCTGCAGTACCCACCTCTGCCTACTTCATCACACCCTTGTAGTGCCAACCTTGTTCATACCATTCTCTGCATTTACATAGCGGGGAGTGTCACCAAACAAAGAGACCATAGGGTGCAGGTGCATAGTCGCAGGTAGACAGGGTGGTGAGGAAGGTGTTTGGCTATAGGAAGGACGTTGTTAAACTTTAAAGGATTCAGAAAAGGATGTTGCTGGGGTTGAGCTACAGGAAGAGGCTGAAAAGGCTAGGGCTGTTTTCCCTGGAGTGTCGGAGGCTGAGGGGTGACTTTATAGAGGTTTATAAAATCATGAGGGGCATGGATAGGGTCAATAGACAAGATCTTTTCCCTGGGATGGGGGAGTCCAGAATTAGAGACATAGGCTTAAGGTGAGAGGGGAAAGATATAAAAGGGATCTAAGGGGCAACTTTTCACACAGAGGATGGTGCGTGTACGGAATGAGCTGCCAGAGGATGTGGTGGAGGCTGGTACAATTACAGCATTTAAAAGACATCTGGATGGGTATATGAATAGGAAGGGTTTGGAGGGATATGGGCCAAGAGCTGGGACTGGATTACTGGTTGGCATGGACGGGTTGGACTGAAGGGTTTGTTTCTGTGCTGTACATCTCTATGACTGTATGACACCCTCTTCCTCAAAGTCTGGTTTACATTTCGCTCCTGTCTATGCTGTCCTCAAGAGGCCGAACGGTCCACTCCTGTTCCTATTTCTTAAGGTCCGTGAGACTTTAAGACCATAAGACTCAGTAACCGATGAGGGGGTCCATCCTGCGATGATGGGCTGACTGTATTTGGTTTGCACTCTTTGGGATTTTAGTGACAGGTGGTTTCATTCAGATTCCGAAGAGGCTTGACTGGGGTGATACTGGGAGAGCACGTCCTTCGGTTTTGAGAATCCAGAACATAGGAGTACCGTCTCAGGATAAGACATGTGTTCGACCTCGGCTGGAGTATTGTGTACAGTTGTAGGCTCCACAACAATACCTCCCCATCCACAAGGATGGGGAGGTATTGGAGAGAGTGTAGAAATGTGGTTTACTCGAATGGTTCCAGGAATGAGGAAATTAAGTGATGAGGATAGATTGGGACTGTTCTCCTTGGAGAGGAGCCTTGGTCGGGGGTTTTGGAAACCATGAGCGGGCTGGAAAGGGTAGGTGGGAGAAACTGTTCCAATTGGTAAAAGGAACAAGAGAGGGCATGGATTTGAGGGGATGTGCAAAATGGCGAGGTGAGAGAAAAAGTTTACCCTTGACTACTGGTTTTTATTTATTTGCTTTGTGTGATGTGGGTGTCACTGGTTGGGCCTGGCATTAATTGCCCCATCCCTAGTTGCCTCCGACGCTCCAGGGAAAACAGCCCCAGCCTGTTCAGCCTCTCCCTATAGCTCAAACCCTCCAACCCTGGCAACATCCTTGTGAATCGTTTCTGAACCCTTTCAAGTTTCACAACATCTTTCCGATAGGAAGGAGACCAGAACTGCATGCAATATTCCAACAGTGGCCTAACCAATGTCCTGTACAGCCGCAACATGACCTCCCCACTCCTGTACTCAATACTCTGACCAATAAAGGTTCTTAGTGAATTTTAATTTTTGAACCTTAGAGGCAGCTGAAGGCTCAGATTATTTGATGTAACTGTTTATATCCTGTTGCCTGAGTAGCCCCTTCTGGCCCTCATTATTCTCTTTCACAAGTCTTTCTTCCATAGTGCATTCTGCTCAGCGTGCTCGGTGGCGGATCCTTTGTTGTGGGCTGGAGAAGTTGCTTGTTTGTAGCTGTTTATCGCCAGGTTGTGAGACTTTGGGCTGTAATGAGGGAGTTGTTACCAGCGACAGACTCCCCACAAACCACACTGTGGTTTGAAAGCCTGGTTGTACACAGTCACTCGCCTGGCCTCAGGCTGTCCGCCGAGGGGATTAAGGGGAGGGGATTGGGAAGGGACAGATTGCTTCTCATTGCTGGCCAGCTTTTTGAAACCTCGACATTTTCCCCTCGGGAATACAGCACCTGTCACAGAAAGACGAACGGGGGCTGTGATCTCGAGATCCTCCCCCACAGTGCTCCCTGGCCAACGTGTTTTAAAGTGTAGTCCTGTCAGAATTGCAGCTTAACACTGTGCAGAGGATTGGCCATTTGGACCATCCTGTCTGTGCTGACCCTCTGCCAGATCAACTCATGGAATCCTTACAGTATGAAAGCTGGCCATTCAACCCATCGAGACACACTATGCCTCCAAAGAGCATCCCATCCACACCCTATCCTTGTGACCCTGCATTTCCCATGGCTAATCCACCCTAACCTACACATCACTGAACACTATGGGGTAATTTAGCATGAAGGGCTTTTGCCCGAATCGTCGATTTTGCTGCTCCTCGGATGCTGCCTGAACTGCTGTGCTCTTCCAGCACCACTAATCCAGAATCTGGTTTCCAGCATCTGCAGTCATTGTTTTTACCTCGGTAATTTAGCATGGCCAATCCACCCTAACCTACACATCCCTGAACACTATGGGGTAATTTAGCATGGCCAATCCACCCTAACCTGCACATCCCTGAACACTATGGGGGAATTTAGCATGGCCAATCCACCCTAACCTACACATCCCTGAACACTATGGGGTAATTTAGCATGGCCAATCCACCCTAACCTACACATCCCTGAACACTATGGGGTAATTTAGCATGGCCAATCCACCCTAACCGACATATCCCTGAACACTATGGGGTAATTTAGCATGGCCAATCCACCCTAACCTATACATCCCTGAACACTATGGGGTAATTTAGCATGGCCAATCCACCCTAACCTACACATCCCTGAACACTATGGGGTAATTTAGCATGGCCAATCCACCCTAACCTACACATCCCTGAACACTATGGGGTAATTTAGCATGGCCAATCCACCCTAACCTACACATCCCTGAACACTATGGGGGAATTTAGCATGGCCAATCCACCCTAACCTACACATCCCTGAACACTATGGGATAATTTAGCATGGCCAATCCACCCTAACCTACACATCCCTGAACACTATGGGGTAATTTAGCATGGCCAATCCACCCTAACCTACACATCCCTGAACACTATGGGGTAATTTAGCATGGCCAATCCACCCTAATCTGCACATCCCTGAACACTACGGGGCACCCGGAAGAAACCCACACAGACATGGGGAGAATGTGCAAACTCCACACTGATAGTCTCCCAAGGGTGGGATCGAACCCAGGTCCCTGGTGCCACTGAGCCACCATTCGATCCTAACCTATCTCCTCCCACTTCCCTGCTTTCTCCTCACTGATGTGCAAAACTTTTCCTCTTCAGTCAATGATCCATTTTAGTCAGTAAGGTCCCCTAAACAGAAATTAAATAGGGATTGAGATAAATAAAGTCAGGGAGTCATGGAGTCATGGAGTCATACAGCACAGAAATACACCCTTTGCCCCACCTCATCCATGCTGACCAAGTTTCCCAAACTGAACTTCTCCCATTTGCCTGCATTTGGCCTATATCCCTCTAAACCTCTCCTATCCATATACCTAACCAAATATCTTTCAAATATTGTAATTGTACCAGCCTCTGGCAGCTCATTCCCTCTGCGTGAAAAAGTTGCCCCCTCAGGTCCCTTTTAAATCTTTCCCCTCTCACCCTAAACCTATGCCCTCTCGTTCTGGACTCCCCCACCCCAGGGAAAAGACCTTGTTATTTACCGTATCCATGCCCCTCATGATTTTATAAACTTATCTTGGTCACCCCTCAGACTCCGACCTCCAGGAAAAACTGTCCCAGCCTATCCAGGCTCTCCCAAAAAACTCAAACCCTCCGATCCTGGTAACATCCTTTCTGAACCGTCTCAAATTTAATAACATCCTTCCTATAGCAGGACGACCAGGATTATAACTATTGACGAGGATCCAGGGAGGAGGAGAGTTTCCCCAATTAGGATGAGAGGATTTCGGAGAACGGGGACACCAATCAGCCCGTCCAGATCTCTCCCCCGTTCAGTAAGTTCCGAGGTGCTCTGGTGATGTGACCTCAGCTCCAGTTTCATAGCATTGAATCATAGAATCCCTACAGTGTGGAAACCAAGAGTAACCCACCCAGACCCATTCTCCTATTACTTTTCATTTACCCATGACTAACACACCTAACCTACACATTCCTGAACACTATGAGTAATTTCCCACGGCCAATCCATCCTAACCTGCATATCTTGAGAGAGGGAGAGGGATGTTACTTCTCCCGAATATTGCTTAGAGGCCATTTCCAGCCTCGGGTGACTGTCTGTGTGGAGTTTGCACATTCTCTCCGTGTCTGTGGGTTTCCTCCGGGTGCTCCGGTTTCCTGCCACAGTCCAAAGATGTGCAGGTTAGGGTGGATTGGCCATGCTAAATTGCCCCATAGTGCCCAGGGATGTGCAGGTTAGGGTGTATTGGCCATGCTAAATTACCCATAGTGCCCAGGGATGTGCAGGTTAGGGTGGATTGGCCATGCTAAATTGCCCATAGTGTTCAGGGATGTGCAGGTTAGGGTGGATTGGCCATGCTAAATTGCCCATAGTGTTCAGGGATGTGCAGGTTAGGGTGGATTGGCCATGCTAAATTACCCATAGTGTTCAGGGATATGCAGGTTAGGGTGGATTTGCCATGCTAAATTGCCCATAGTGCCCAGGGATATGTAAGCTCAGTGCATTAGTCAGGGGAAATGTAGTGTAATAGGGTGGGGGAATGGATCTGGATGGGATACTCTTCAGAGGGTCAGTGTGGACTTGTGGGGCTGAATGGCCTGTTTCCACACTGTAGGGATTCCAATATTCTATGAGACGAGTGACCCGGCCAGGTTAGTCCGGTTCAGAGCTGCCTCCCTCATTTCGGAACCGCCTCCCGGCCTCAAAAATAGAACAACGTCAAAGCTCACAGCTAGGTCGGCGCGGTTGCCATCGGCAACGATTGAGACAGCTTGCAGCTCTTTCTCACCCGTAAGGGAATGTTTTATAAATCCTAGACACATGGTGGCCGGAGGTCAAAAATCAAGCCAAGGAGAAAGATCAAGGCAGAGGTTTTATGGGATTGAAGGCAAGCCAGCTGGTCACTTAGCATTTTGGATAATGCGTAATGGTGAGGGCTAGGCCTCAGGCTGTGCCCACATGCATGTACATTCTCTCCCTTCGAGGTTTAAAAGTGACTTTCCAAGTTCCCCTCGTGACTGGGAGTCAGTCTTCCTGCTTGTTGTTGTTCCTGGGCTAAAGGCTCAATTTAAACAAGGCCTCAATAACAAAACAGGCCGAGACCAGAACAATGGATTGGGGTGAGTGGGGAGGAGTACTTGGCCTTAAATAAACATTTATAACTACTTGATAATCTGACACCCTTTCCTTTTATTGGTTGATGCTCTGCACCCTTCCCCACTCTGCTCCCACATGGTTTACCCCTCGAGAGGAACTGGGCGGTGGTGAGGGAGATGCTAACAACAAAGGGAAAAAGTCGCAACAATAGGCCGACTAGAGTCATTCCAAATGCTCTCCCTGTCCACCCTATCTAACCCTCTGATTATCTTATATGTCTCTATTAAGTCACCTCTCAACCTTCTTCTCTCTAACGAGAACAGCCTCAAAGCCCTCAGCCTTTCCTCGTAAGACATTCCTTCCATACCAGGCAATATCCTAGTAAATCTCCTCTGCACCCTTTCCAAAGCTTCCACATCCTTCTTATAATGCGGTGACCAGAACTGTACTCCAGATGTGGTCTCCCCAGCGCTATGTACAGTCACAGTTACATTAGGCCGACTAGAGTCATTCCGAATGGGTGATGGGTGCAGGTCGGACGTTGCCTTTCTGGAGAATCTCCAGTAGGGGGACAAATCCCAACGCCGCAATTCCATAAAATCCTTAACACGTCAGATGGCACGGTGGCACAGTGGTTAGCACTGCTGCCTCACAGCGCCAGAGACCCGGGTTCAATTCCCGACTCAGGCGACTGACTGTGTGGAGTTTGCACATTCTCCCTGTGTCTGCGTGGGTTTCCTCCGGGTGCTCCGGTTTCCTCCCACAGTCCAAAGATGTGCACGTCAGGTGAATTGGCCATGCTAAATTGCCTGTAGTGTTAGGTAAAGGGGTAAATGTACGGGAATGGGTCTGGGTGGGTTACGCTTCGGCGGGTCAGTATGGACTTGTTGGGCCGAAGGGCCTGTTTCCACACTGTAAGTAATCTAATCTAATCTAATCAGACACCTTCCTGACCTACTGAGCCACACAACACCAGAGCAACAGTAGGCCATTCAGCCCCTCGAAGACACTCCGCTGTTCAATAAGATCGTGGCTGATCTTTTTGTGTTCCGGCTTCCACATTCCCAACTATCCCCGGTAACCCTCCATTGCCCTGCCTAGCAACAGTCTGTCTACCTAAGACCATAAGAGAAAGGAACAGGAGGAGGCCTTTCAGCCCCTCGAGCCTGCTCCACCATGTGATAGGATCGCGGCTGATCCAACATTCCTCACGTCCACTTTCCTACCCTTTCCCCATAACCCTTGATTCCCCGACTGTTCAAGAATTGATCGATCTCAGCTTTAAATATACACAAGGACTCTGCCCCCACAGCTCTCTGGGGTAAGGAGTTCCAAACCTTCTGAGGGAAGAAGTTCTTTCTCACCTCAGTTATGGGGCGGCACGGTGGCTCAGTGGTTAGCACTGCTGCCTCACAGCACCAGGGTCCCGGGTCCGATTCCAGCCTGGGGTGACTGTCTGTGTGGAGTTTGCACATTCTCCCCGTGTCTGCGTGGGTTTCCTCCCACAGTCCAAAGATGTGCAGGTCAGGTGAATTGGTCAATTAGTCAGAGGGAAGGTGGGTCTGGATGGGTTACTATTCGGAGGGTCGGTGTGGACTGGTTGGGCCGAAGGGCCTGTTTCCACACTGTAGGGAATCTAATCTAATCGAAATTTGCCCCTCTTTAATTCTGAGACTGTGCCCTCTGACCCTAGACTCTCCCATGAGGGGTAACATCCTCTCAGCATTGACCCTGTCAAGACCCTTAATGTTAATGTGATCTCCAGGGAGTAGAGTCCCGACCTGTTTAACCTTTACTCATAAGACAATCCCTCCATCCCAGGGATCATCCTAGTGAACCTTCTCTGAACTGTCTCCAATGAAATTATTGCTTTCCCTAAATCGGGGCAGGGTGGCTCAGTGGTCAGCACTGCACCTCACAGCGCCAGGGACCCGGGTTCGATTCCACTCTCAGGCGACTGTCTGGATGGAGTTTGCACATTCTCCCAGTGTCTGCGTGGGTTTCCTCCCACAGTCCAAAGATGTGCAGACTAGGTGAATTGGCCATGCTAAATTGCCCAGAGTGTTAGGTGTGTTAGTCAGGGGTAAATATAGGGTAGGGGAATGGGTCTGGGTGGGTTACTCTTCGGAGGGTCGGTGTGGACGTATTGGGCCGAAGGGCCTGTTTCCACATTGTAGGGAATCTAATCTAAGACTGCACACAGTACATAGAGCAGTACAGGCCCTTCGGCCCTCGATGTTGCGCTGCCCTGTCATACTAATCTGAAGCACATCCCACCTACACTATTCCATGTACGTCCATTTGCCTGTCCAATGACGACTTAAATGCACTTAAACTTGGCGAATCTACTACCGTTGCAGGCAAAGCATTCCATACCCTTACTACTCTCTGAGTAAAGAAACTACCTCTGACATCTGTCTTACACCTATCTCCCCTCACTTTAAAGTTGTGTCCCCTCGTGTTTGCCGTCCCCATACTTGGAAAAAGGCTCTCCCTGTCCACCCTATCTAACCCTCTGATTATCTTGTTTGTCTCTATTAAGTCACCTCTCAACCTTCTTCTCTCTAATGAGAACAGCCTCAAGGCCCTCAGCCTTTCCTCGTAAGACATTCCTTCCATACCAGGCAACATCCTAGTAAATCTCCTCTGCACCCTTTCCAAAGCTTCCACATCCTTCTTATAATGCGGTGACCAGAACTGTACTCCAGATGTGGTCTCCCCAGCGCTATGTACAGTCACAGTAAGACTTCCTGGCTCTTATACACTAACCCCCGGAAATAAGAGTCGACACTCCATGACCCCTCCCTGATTACCTGCTGTATGCTAGCTTTCTGTGTTTCGTGCACAAAGTCCCCCCTTTGTGTTGCAGCTTTCTGCAGTATTTTTCTATTTAAATAATAATGTCCTTCTGTCCTCCTCCTTCCGTAAAAATATTCAGTGACCCCCCACCCCCCCACCCCGAGGCAGAGAGTTCCAACCCTCCTGTGGCGCAACGAGGTTCCTTATCTCTGTCCGATAAGGGTGATCCCAAATTTCGACACAGTAAACCCCCCTAGCGAGTTTTGAGAAGATTTGTAGCTCAGGTTGAGGTTTTGGATGTAGGTTTGCCTGCTGAGCTGGAAGGTTCATTTCCAGACGTTTCGTCACCATACTAGGTAACATCAGTGGGCCTCAGGCGAAGCAATGCTGAAAATTCCTGCTTTCTATTTATATGTTTGGGTTTCTTTGGGTTGGTGATGTCATATCCAGTAGCCCCCCCATCTGGTTCTTGACTGACCCACATGAAGATACATCCATATCCACCATGTCAGGACCATTCAGGACCTTATACACTTCAAGTCTCCACTCATTTTTTCTTAACTCTGTTAAAGTCTACCATCTCCTCATAAAACAACCCACTCATTCCAGGTATCAATTCCGGTAGGCCTTGTATAGGAAGAATATTATTAAGATTGAGAGATGCAGAAGAGATTTCCAAGGCCACCTTTGGAACATTGTGTGCAATTCTTGTCGCCCTCTTATCGGAAGGATGTTGTGAAACGTGGAAGGGTTCAGAAAAGATTTACAAGGATGTTGCCAGGGGTTGGAGGATTTGAGCTTCAGGGAGAGGCTGCACTGGCTGGGGCTGTTTTCACTGGCACATCAGAGGCTGAGGGGTGACCTTATAGAGGTTTATAAAATCATGAGGGGCATGGATAGGATAAATAGAGTCTCTTCCCTGAGGTAGGGGACTCCAGAATGATAGGACATAGATTTAGACTGAGAGGGGAAAGATATAAAAGAGACCTAAGCGGCAACTTTTTCATGCACAGGGTGGTACGTGCATGAAAGGAGCTGTCAGAGGAAGTGCTGAAGGCGGGTACAATTACAGCATCAAGAGGAGGAGAAGGCAACGGTTCCAGTGTAACCCTTTCTCAGGAATCACCCGACATGTTGCCTTCCCTCTCCGTCCTGATGCTGCCTGCCTTGCTGTGTTCCCCTCCCTCCTGATGCTGCCTGCCTTGCTGTGTCCCTCTCCCTCCTGATGCTGCCTGCCTTGCTGTGTTCCTCTCCCCCCTGATGCTGCCTGCCTTGCTGTGTTCCCTCTCCCTCCTGATGCTGCCTGCCTTGCTGTGGCCCTCTCCCTCCTGATGCTGCCTGCCTTGCTGTGTACCTCTCCCTCCTGATGCTGCCTGCCTTGCTGTGTCCCTCTCCCTCCTGATGCTGCCTGCCTTGCTGTGTCCCTCTCCCTCCTGATGCTGCCTGCCTTGCTGTGTCCCTCTCCGTCCTGATGCTGCCTGCCTTGCTGTGTCCCTCTCCCTCCTGATGCTGCCTGCCTTGCTGTGTCCCTCTCCCTCCTGATGCTGCCTGCCTTGCTGTGTCCCTCTCCGTCCTGATGCTGCCTGCCTTGCTGTGTTCCTCTCCCTCCTGATGCTGCCTGCCTTGGTGTGTACCTCTCCCTCCTGATGCTGCCTGCCTTGCTGTGTTCCCCTCCCTCTTGATGCTGCCTGCCTTGCTGTGTTCCTCTCCCTCCTGATGCTGCCAGCCATGCTGTGTTCCCCTCCCTCATGATGGTACCTGCCTTGCTGTGTTCCTCTCCCTCCTGATGCTGCCAGCCTTACTGTGTCCCTCTCCCTCCTGATGCTGCCTGCCTTGCTGTGTTCCTCTCCCTACTGATGCTGACTGCGTTGATGTGTTCCCCCAGCCTCCTGATGCTGCCTGCCTTGCTGTGGCCCTCTCCCTCCTGAAGCTGCCTGCCTTGCAGTGTTCCCCTCCGTCCTGATGCTGCCTGCCTTGCTGTGTCCCTGACTCACCTGATGCTACCTGCCTTGCTGTGTTCCTCTCCCTCTTGATGCTGCCTGCCTTGCTGTGTCCCTCACCCACCTGATGCTGCCTGCCTTGCTGTGTCCCTCTCCCTCTTGATGCTGCCTGTCTTGTTGTGTCCCTCTCCCTCTTGATGCTGCCTGCCTTGCTGTGTCCCTCACCCACCTGATGCTGCCTGCCTTGCTGTGTCCCTCTCCCTCTTGATGCTGCCTGTCTTGTTGTGTCCCTCTCCCTCTTGATGCTGCCTGCCTTGCTGAGTCCCTCACCGACCTCATGCTGCCTGCCTTGCAGTGTTCCCCTCCATCGTGATGCTGCCTGCCTTGCTGTGTCCCTCTCCCTCCTGATGCTGCCTGCCTTGCTCTGTCCATCTCCCTCCTGATGCTACATTCCTTGCTGTGTCCCTCACCCTACTGACGCCGCCTGCCTTGCTGTGTTCCTCTCCCTCCTGATGCTGCTTGCCTTGCTGTGTTCCTCTCCCTCCTGATGCTGCCTGCCTTGCTGTGTTCCTCTCCCTCCTGATGCTGCCTGCCTTGCTGTGTCCCTCTCCCTCCTGATGCTGCCTGCCTTGCTGTGTCCCTCTCCCTCCTGATGCTGCCTGCCTTGGGGTGTTCCTCTCCCTCCTGATGCTGCCTGCCTTGCTGTGTTCCTCTCCCTCCTGATGCTGCCTGCCTTGCTGTGTTCCTCTCCCTCCTAATGCTGCCTGCCTTGCTGTGTTCCTCTCCCTCCGGATGCTGCCTGCCTTGCTGTGTTCCTCTCCCTCCTAATGCTGCCTGCCTTCCTGTGTTCCTCTCCCTCCGGATGCTGCCTGCCTTGCTGTGTTCCTCTCCCTCCTGATGCTGCCTGCCTTGCTGTGTCCCTCTCCCTCCAGATGCTGCTTGCCTTGCTGTGTTCCTCTCCCTCCGGATGCTGCCTGCCTTGCTGTGTTCCTCTCCCTCCTGATGCTGCCTGCCTTGCTGTGTTCCTCTCCCTCCTAATGCTGCCTGCCTTGCTGTGTTCCTCTCCCTCTTGATGCTGCCTGCCTTGCTGTGTCCCTCACCCACCTGATGCTGCCTGCCTTGTTGTGTCCCTCTCCCTCTTGATGCTGCCTGCCTTGCTGTGTCCCTCTCCCTCTTGATGCTGCCTGCCTTGCTGTGTCCCTCACCCACCTGATGCTGCCTGCCTTGTTGTGTCCCTCTCCCTCGTGATGCTGCCTGCCTTGCTGTGTCCCTCTCCCTTTTGATGCTGCCTGCCTTGCTGTGTCCCTCTCCCTCCTGTTGCTGCCTGCCTTGCTGTGTCCCTCTCCCTCCTGATGCTGCCTGCCTTGCTGTGTTCCTCTCCCTCCTGATGCTGCCTGCCTTGCTGTGTTCCTCTCCCTCATGATGCTGCCTGCCTTGCTGTGTTCCTCTCCCTCCTGATGCTGCCTGCCTTGCTGTGTCCCTCTCCTTCCTGATGCTGCCTGCCTTGCTGTGTTCCTCTCCCTCCGAATGCTGCCTGCCTTGCTGTGTTCACCTCCCTCCTAATGTTGCCTGCCTTGCTGTGTCCCTCTCCTTCCTGATGCTGCCTACCATGCTGTGTCCCTCTCCCTCCTGTTGCTGCCTGCCTTGCTGTGTCCCTCTCCCTCCTGATGCTGCCTGCCTTGCTGTGTCCCTCTCCTTCCTGATGCTGCCTGCCTTGCTGTGTTCCTCTCCCTCCGAATGCTGCCTGCCTTGCTGTGTTCACCTCCCTCCTAATGTTGCCTGCCTTGCTGTGTTCCCCTCCCTCGTGATAGTGCCTGCCTTGCTGTGTTCCTCTCCCTCCTGATGCTGCCTGCCTTGCTGTGTTCCTCTCCCTCATGATGCTGCCTGCCTTGCTGTGTTCACCTCCGTCCTAATGTTGCCTGCCTTGCTGTGTTCCCCTCCCTCGTGATAGTGCCTGCCTTGCTGTGTTCCTCTCCCTCCTGATGCTGCCTGCATTGCTGTGTTCCTCTCCCTCCTGATGCTGCCTGCCTTGCTGTGTCCCTCTCCTTCCTGATGCTGCCTGCCTTGCTGTGTTCCTCTCCCTCCGAATGCTGCCTGCCTTGCTGTGTTCCTCTCCCTCCGAATGCTGCCTGCCTTGCTGTGTTCACCTCCCTCCTAATGTTGCCTGCCTTGCTGTGTTCCTCTCCCTCCTGATGCTGCCTGCCTTGCTGTGTCCCTCTCCCTCCTGATGCTGCCTGCCTTGCTGTGTTCCTCTCCCTCATGATGCTGCCTGCCTTGCTGTGTCCCTCTCCCTCCTGATGCTGCCTGCCTTGCTGTGTTCCCCTCCCTCGTGATAGTGCCTGCCTTGCTGTGTCCCTCTCCCTCCTGATGCTGCCTGCCTTGCTGTGTTCCTCTCCTTCCTGATGCTGCCTACCTTGCTGTGTCCCTCTCCCTCCTGATGCTGACTGCCTTGCTGTGTCCCTCTCCCTCCTGATACTGCCTGCCTTGCTGTGTCCCTCTCCCTCCTGATGCTGCCTGCCTTGCTGTGTCCCTCTCCCTCCTGATGCTGACTGCCTTGCTGTGTCCCTCTCCCTCCTGATACTGCCTGCCTTGCTGTGTCCCTCTCCCTCCTGATGCTGCCTGCCTTGCTGTGTCCCTCTCCCTCCTGTTGCTGCCTGCCTTGCTGTGTCCCTCTCCCTCCTGATGCTGCCTGCCTTGCTGTGTCCCTCTCCTTCCTGATGCTGCCTGCCTTGCTGTGTTCCTCTCCCTCCGAATGCTGCCTGCCTTGCTGTGTTCACCTCCCTCCGAATGCTGCCTGCCTTGCTGTGTTCACCTCCCTCCTAATGCTGCCTGCCTTGCTGTGTCCCTCTCCCTCCTGATGCTGCCTGCCTTGCTGTGTCCCTCTCCTTCCTGATGCTGCCTGCCTTGCTGTGTCCCTCTCCCTCCTGTTGCTGCCTGCCTTGCTGTGTCCCTCTCCCTCCTGATGCTGCCTGCCTTGCTGTGTCCCTCTCCTTCCTGATGCTGCCTGCCTTGCTGTGTTCCTCTCCCTCCGAATGCTGCCTGCCTTGCTGTGTTCACCTCCCTCCGAATGCTGCCTGCCTTGCTGTGTTCACCTCCCTCCTAATGCTGCCTGCCTTGCTGTGTCCCTCTCCCTCCTGATGCTGCCTGCCTTGCTGTGTCCCTCTCCTTCCTGATGCTGCCTGCCTTGCTGTGTCCCTCTCCCTCCTGATGCTGCCTGCCTTGCTGTGTCCCTCTCCCTCCTGTTGCTGCCTGCCTTGCTGTGTCCCTCTCCCTCCTGATGCTGCCTGCCTTGCTGTGTCCCTCTCCTTCCTGATGCTGCCTGCCTTGCTGTGTTCCTCTCCCGCATGATGCTGCCTGCCTTGCTGTGTCCCTCTCCCTCCTGATGCTGCCTGCCTTGCTGTGTTCCCCTCCCTCGTGATAGTGCCTGCCTTGCTGTGTTCCTCTCCCTCCTGATGCTGCCTGCCTTGCTGTGTTCCTCTCCCTCATGATGCTGCCTGCCTTGCTGTGTCCCTCTCCCTCCTGATACTGCCTGCCTTGCTGTGTTCCTCTCCCTCCTGATGCTGCCTGCCTTGCTGTGTTCCTCTCCCTCATGATGCTGCCTGCCTTGCTGTGTCCCTCTCCCTCCTGATACTGCCTGCCTTGCTCTGTCCCTCTCCCTCCTGGTGCTGCCTGCCTTGCTGTGTCCCTCTCCTTCCTGATGCTGCCTGCCTTACTGTGTCCCTCTCCCTCCTGATGCTGCCTGCCTTGCTATGTTCCCCCAGCCTCCTGATGCTGCCTGCCTTACTGTGTCCCTCTCCTTCCTGATGCTGCCTGCCTTGCTGTGTCCCTCTCCTTCCTGATGCTGCCTGCCTTGCTGTGTTCCTCTCCCTCCGAATGCTGCCTGCCTTGCTGTGTCCCTCTCCCTCCTGATACTGCCTGCCTTGCTGTGTCCCTCTCCCTCCTGATGCTGCCTGCCTTGCTGTGTCCCTCTCCTTCCTGATGCTGCCTGCCTTACTGTGTCCCTCTCCCTCCTGATGCTGCCTGCCTTGCTGTGTTCCCCTCCCTCATGATGCTGCCTGCCTTGCTGTGTTCCTCTCCCTCCTGATGCTGCCTGCCTTGCTGTGTCCCTCTCCCTCCTGATGCTGCCTGCCTTGCTGTGTTCCCCTCCCTCTTGATGCTGCCTGCCTTGCTGTGTTCCTGTCCCTCCTGATGCTGCCTGCCTTGCTGTGTCCCTCTCCCTCCTGATGCTGCCAGCCTTATTGTATCCCTCTCCCTCCTGATGCTGCCTGCCTTGCTATGTTCCCCCAGCCTCCTGATGCTGCCTGCCTTACTGTGTCCCTCTCCTTCCTGATGCTGCCTGCCTTGCTGTGTTCCTGTCCCTCCTGATGCTGCCTGACTTGCTGTGTCCCTCTCCCTCCTGATACTGCCTGCCTTGCTGTGTTCCCCTCCCTCTTGATGCTGCCTGCCTTGCTGTGTCCCTCTCCCTCCTGATGCTGCCTGCCTTGCTGTGTCCCTCTCCCTCCTGATACTGCCTGCCTTGCTGTGTCCCTCTCCCTCCTGGTGCTGCCTGCCTTGCTGTGTCCCTCTCCCTCCTGGTGCTGCCTGCCTTGCTGTATCCCTCTCCCTCCTGATACTGCCTGCCTTGTAGTGTCCCTCTCCCTCCTGGTGCTGCCTGCCTTGCTGTGTCCCTCTCCTTCCTGATGCTGCCTGCCTTGCTGTGTTCCTCTCCCTCCGAATGCTGCCTGCCTTGCTGTGTTCGCCTCCCTCCTAATGCTGCCTGTCTTGCTGTGTTCCCCTCCCTCGTGATAGTGCCTGCCTTGCTGTGTTCCTCTCCCTCATGATGCTGCCTGCCTTGCTGTGTCCCTCTCCCTCCTGATACTGCCTGCCTTGCTCTGTCCCTCTCCCTCCTGATGCTGCCTGCCTTGCTATGTTCCTCTCCCTCCTGATGCTGCCTGCCTTGCTGTGTCCCTCTCCCTCCTGACTCTGCCTGCCTTGCTGTGTCCCTCTCCCTCCTGACTCTGCCTGCCTTGCTGTGTCCCTCTCCCTCCTGACTCTGCCTGCCTTGCTGTGTCCCTCTCCCTCCTGATGCTGCCTGCCTTGCTGTGTCCCTCTCCCTCCTGACTCTGCCTGCCTTGCTGTGTCCCTCTCCCTCCTGATGCTGCCTGCCTTGCTGTGTTCCTCTCCCTCATGATGCTGCCTGCCTTGCTGTGTCCCTCTCCCTCCTGACTCTGCCTGCCTTGCTGTGTCCCTCTCCCTCCTGGTGCTGCCTGCCTTGCTGTGTTCCTCTCCCTCCTGGTGCTGCCTGCCTTGCTGTGTTCCTCTCCCTCCTGATGCTGCCTGCCTTGCTGTGTTCACCTCCCTCTCGATGCTGCCTACCTTGCTGTGTCCCTCTCCCTCCTGATGCTGCCTGCCTTGCTGTGTTCCCCTCCCTCCTGATGCTGCCTGCCTTGCTATGTTCCCCCAGCCTCCTGATGCTGCCTGCCTTGCTGTGTTCCCCTCCCTCTCGATGCTGCCTGCCTTGCTGTGTCCCTCTCCCTCTTGATGCTGCCTGCCTTGCTGTGTCCGTCTCCATCCTGCTGCTGTCTGCCTTGCTGTGTTCCCCCAGCCTCCTGATGCTGCCTTCCTTGCTGTGTCCCTCTCCCTCCTGATGCTGCCTGCCTTGCTGTGTTCCTCTCCCTCCTGATGCTGCCTGCCTTGCTGTATCCCTCTCCCTCCTGATGCTGCCTGCCTTGCTATGTTCCCCCAGCCTCCTGATGCTGCCTGCCTTGCTGTGTTCCCCTCCCTCCTGATGCTGCCTGCCTTGCTATGTTCCCCCAGCCTCCTGATGCTGCCTGCCTTGCTGTGTCCCTCTCCCTCCTGATGCTGCCTGCCTTGCTGTGTCCCTCTCCCTCCTGATGCTGCCTGTCTTGCTGTGTCCCTCTCCCTCCTGATGCTGCCTGCCTTGCTGTGTCCCTCTCCCTCCTGATACTGCCTGCCTTGCTGTGTTCCCCTCCCTCTTGATGCTGCCTGCCTTGCTGTGTCCCTCTCCCTCCTGATGCTGCCTGCCTTGCTGTGTCCCTCTCCCTCCTGATGCTGCCTGCCTTGCTGTGTCCCTCTCCCTCCTGATGCTGCCTGCCTTGCTGTGTCCCTCTCCCTCATGATGCTGCCTGCCTTGCTGTGTCCCTCTCCCTCCTGGTGCTGCCTGCCTTGCTGTATCCCTCTCCCTCCTGATACTGCCTGCCTTGCTGTGTCCCTCTCCCTCCTGGTGCTGCCTGCCTTGCTGTGTCCCTCTCCTTCCTGATGCTGCCTGCCTTGCTGTGTTCCTCTCCCTCCGAATGCTGCCTGCCTTGCTGTGTTCGCCTCCCTCCTAATGCTGCCTGTCTTGCTGTGTTCCCCTCCCTCGTGATAGTGCCTGCCTTGCTGTGTTCCTCTCCCTCATGATGCTGCCTGCCTTGCTGTGTTCCTCTCCCTCCTGATACTGCCTGCCTTGCTCTGTCCCTCTCCCTCCTGATGCTGCCTGCCTTGCTGTGTCCCTCTCCCTCCTGACTCTGCCTGCCTTGCTGTGTCCCTCTCCCTCCTGACTCTGCCTGCCTTGCTGTGTCCCTCTCCCTCCTGATGCTGCCTGCCTTGCTGTGTCCCTCTCCCTCCTGATGCTGCCTGCCTTGCTGTGTCCCTCTCCCTCCTGATGCTGCCTGCCTTGCTGTGTCCCTCTCCCTCCTGATGCTGCCTGCCTTGCTGTGTCCCTCTCCCTCCTGACTCTGCCTGCCTTGCTGTGTCCCTCTCCCTCCTGACTCTGCCTGCCTTGCTGTGTCCCTCTCCCTCCTGATGCTGCCTGCCTTGCTGTGTCCCTCTCCCTCCTGACTCTGCCTGCCTTGCTGTGTCCCTCTCCCTCCTGGTGCTGCCTGCCTTGCTGTGTTCCTCTCCCTCCTGGTGCTGCCTGCCTTGCTGTGTTCCTCTCCCTCATGATGCTGCCTGCCTTGCTGTGTCCCTCTCCCTCCTGACTCTGCCTGCCTTGCTGTGTTCCTCTCCCTCCTGGTGCTGCCTGCCTTGCTGTGTTCCTCTCCCTCCTGATGCTGCCTGCCTTGCTGTGTTCCCCTCCCTCTCGATGCTGCCTACCTTGCTGTGTCCCTCTCCCTCCTGTTGCTGCCTGCCTTGCTGTGTCCCTCTCCCTCCTGATGCTGCCTGCCTTGCTGTGTCCCTCTCCCTCCTGATGCTGCCTGCCTTGCTGTGTTCCCCTCCCTCCTGATGCTGCCTGCCTTGCTATGTTCCCCCAGCCTCCTGATGCTGCCTGCCTTGCTGTGTTCCTCTCCCTCCTGATGCTGCCTGCCTTGCTGTGTTCCTCTCCCTCCTGATGCTGCCTGCCTTGCTGTGTTCCCCTCCCTCTCGATGCTGCCTGCCTTGCTGTGTCCCTCTCCCTCTTGATACTGCCTGCCTTGCTGTGTCCCTCTCCCTCCTGATGCTGCCTGCCTTGCTGTGTCCCTCTCCCTCTTGATGCTGCCTGCCTTGCTGTGTCCCTCTCCCTCTTGATGCTGCCTGCCTTGCTGTGTCCGTCTCCCTCTTGATGCTGCCTGCCTTGCTGTGTCCCTCTCCCTCTTGATGCTGCCTGCCTTGCTGTGTCCCTCTCCCTCTTGATGCTGCCTGCCTTGCTCTGTCCCTCTCCCTCTTGATGCTGCCTGCCTTGCTGTGTCCCTCTCCCTCTTGATGCTGTCTGCCTTGCTGTGTTCCTCTCCCTCCTGATGCTGCCTGCCTTGCTGTATCCCTCTCCCTCCTGATGCTGCCTGCCTTGCTGTGTTCCCCTCCCTCCTGATGCTGCCTGCCTTGCTATGTTCCCCCAGCCTCCTGATGCTGCCTGCCTTGCTGTGTCCCTCTCCCTCCTGATGCTGCCTGCCTTGCTGTGTCCCTCTCCCTCCTGATGCTGCCTGCCTTGCTGTGTCCCTCTCCCTCCTGATGCTGCCTGTCTTGCTGTGTCCCTCTCCCTCCTGATGCTGCCTGCCTTGCTGTGTCCCTCTCCCTCCTGATGCTGCCTGCCTTGCTGTGTCCCTCTCCCTCCTGATACTGCCTGCCTTGCTCTGTCCCTCTCTCCCCTGATGCTGCCTGCCTTGCCATGTCCATCTCCCTCCTGATGCTGCATTCCTTGCTGTGTCCCTCACCCTCCTGACGCTGCCTGCCTTGCTGTGTTCCTCTCCCTCCTGATGCTGCCTGCCTTGCTGTGTTCCTCTCCCTCCTGATGCTGCCTGCCTTGCTGTGTCCCTCTCCCTCCTGATGCTGCCTGCCTTGCTGTGTCCCTCTCCATCCTGCTGCTGCCTGCCTTGCTGTGTTCCCCTCTCTCTTGATGCTGCCTGCCTTGCTGTGTTCCTGCCCCCCCTGATGCTGCCTGCCTTGCTGTGTCCCTCTCCATCCTGCTGCTGCCTGCCTTGCTGTGTTCCTCTCCCTCCTGATGCTGCCTGCCTTGCTGTGTTCCTGCCCCTCCTGATGCTGCCTGCCTTGCTGTGTCCCTCTCCATCCTGCTGCTGCCTGCCTTGCTGTGTTCCTCTCCCTCCTGATGCTGCCTGCCTTGCTGCGGCCCTCTCCTTCCTGATGCTGCCTGCCTTGCTGTGTTCCCCTCCCTCCTGATGCTGCCTGCCTTGCTATGTTCCCCCAGCCGCCTGATGCTGCCTTCCTTGCTGTGTCCCTCTCCCTCCTGATGCTGCCTTCCTTGCTGTGTTCCGCTCCCTCTCGATGCTGCCTGCCTTGCTGTGTTCCGCTCCCTCCTGATGCTGCCTGCCTTGCTGTGTCCCTCTCCCTCCTGATGCTGCCTGCCTTGCTGTGTTCCTCTCCCTCCTGATGCTGCCTGCCTTGCTGTGTCCCTCTGCCTCCTGATGCTGCCTGCCTTGCTGTGTTCCTCTCCCTCCTGATGCTGCCTGCCTTGCTGTGTCCCTCTCCCTCCTGATGCTGCCTGCCTTGCTGTGTCCCTCTCCATCCTGCTGCTGCCTGCCTTGCTGTGTTCCCCTCCCTCTCGATGCTGCCTGCCTTGCTGTGTCCCTCTCCATCCTGCTGCTGCCTGCCTTGCTGTGTTCCCCTCCCTCTCGATACTGCCTGCCTTGCTGTGTCCCTCTCCCTCCTGATGCTGCCTGCCTTGCTGTGTTCCGCTCCCTCCTGATGCTGCCTGCGTTGCTCTGTCCCTCTCCCTCCTGATGCTGCCTGCCTTGCTATGTTCCCCCAGCCTCCTGATGCTGCCTGCCTTGCTGTGTCCCTGTCCCTCCTGATGCTGCCTGCCTTGCTGTGTCCCTCTCCCTCCTGATACTGCCTGCCTTGCTGTGTCCGTCTCCATCCTGCTGCTGCCTGCCTTGCTGTGTTCCGCTCCCTCCTGATGCTGCCTGCCTTGCTGTGTCCCTCTCCCTCCTGATGCTGCCTGCCTTGCTGTGTTCCTCTCCCTCCTGATGCTGCCTGCCTTGCTGTGTCCCTCTCCCTCCTGATGCTGTCTGCCTTGCTGTGTCCCTCTCCCTCCTGATGCTGCCTGCCTTGCTGTGTCCCTCTCCCTCCTGATGCTGCCTGCCTTGCTGTGTCCCTCTCCCTCCTGATACTGCCTGCCTTGCTGTGTCCGTCTCCATCCTGCTGCTGCCTGCCTTGCTGTGTCCCTCTCCCTCCTGGTGCTGCCTGCCTTGCTGTGTCCCTCTCCTTCCTGATGCTGCCTGTCTTGCTGTGTTCCCCTCCCTCGTGATAGTGCCTGCCTTGCTGTGTTCCTCTCCCTCCTGATGCTGCCTGCCTTGCTGTGTCCCTCTCCCTCCTGATGCTGCCTGCCTTGCTGTGTCCCTCTCCCTCCTGATACTGCCTGCCTTGCTCTGTCCCTCTCCCTCCTGATGCTGCCTGCCTTGCTGTGTCCCTCTCTCTCCTGATACTGCCTGCCTTGCTCTGTCCCTCTCCCTCCTGATACTGCCTGCCTTGCTCTGTCCCTCTCCCTCCTGATGCTGCCTGCCTTGCTGTGTCCCTCTCCCTCCTGATACTGCCTGCCTTGCTCTGTCCCTCTCCCTCCTGATGCTGCCTGCCTTGCTGTGTCCCTCTCCCTCCTGATACTGCCTGCCTTGCTCTGTCCCTCTCCCTCCTGCTGCTGTCTGCCTTGCTGTGTTCCCCCAGCCTTCTGATGCTGCCTTCCTTGCGTGTCCCTCTCCGTCCTGATGCTGCCTGCCTTGCTGTGCCCCTCTCCCTCCTGATGCTGCCTGCCTTGCTGTGTCCCTCTCCCTCCTGATGCTGCCTGTCTTGCTCTGTTCCTCTCCCTCCTGATGCTGCCTGCCTTGCTGTGTCCCTCTCCCTCCTGACGCTGCCTGCCTTGCTGTGTCCCTCTCCCTCCTGATGCTGCCTGCCTTGCTGTGTCCCTCTCCCTCCTGATGCTGCCTGCCTTGCTGTGTCCCTCTCCCTCATGATGCTGCCTGCCTTGCTGTATCCCTCTCCCTCCTGATACTGCCTGCCTTGCTGTGTCCCTCTCCCTCCTGGTGCTGCCTGCCTTGCTGTGTCCCTCTCCTTCCTGATGCTGCCTGCCTTGCTGTGTTCCTCTCCCTCCGAATGCTGCCTGCCTTGCTGTGTTCGCCTCCCTCCTAATGCTGCCTGTCTTGCTGTGTTCCCCTCCCTCGTGATAGTGCCTGCCTTGCTGTGTTCCTCTCCCTCCTGATGCTGCCTGCCTTGCTGTGTTCCTCTCCCTCATGATGCTGCCTGTCTTGCTGTGTTCCTCTCCCTCATGATGCTGCCTGCCTTGCTGTGTCCCTCTCCCTCCTGATACTGCCTGCCTTGCTGTGTCCCTCTCCCTCCTGATACTGCCTGCCTTGCTGTGTCCCTCTCCCTCCTGATGCTGCCTGCCTTGCTGTGTCCCTCTCCCTCCTGATACTGCCTGCCTTGCTGTGTCCCTCTCCCTCCTGATACTGCCTGCCTTGCTGTGTCCCTCTCCCTCCTGATACTGCCTGCCTTGCTGTGTTCCTCTCCCTCATGATGCTGCCTGCCTTGCTGTGTCCCTCTCCCTCCTGATACTGCCTGCCTTGCTGTGTCCCTCTCCCTCCTGATACTGCCTGCCTTGCTGTGTCCCTCTCCCTCCTGATGCTGCCTGCCTTGCTGTGTCCCTCTCCCTCCTGGTGCTGCCTGCCTTGCTGTGTCCCTCTCCTTCCTGATGCTGCCTGCCTTGCTGTGTTCCTCTCCCTCCGAATGCTGCCTGCCTTGCTGTGTTCGCCTCCCTCCTAATGCTGCCTGTCTTGCTGTGTTCCCCTCCCTCGTGATAGTGCCTGCCTTGCTGTGTTCCTCTCCCTCATGATGCTGCCTGCCTTGCTGTGTCCCTCTCCCTCCTGATACTGCCTGCCTTGCTCTGTCCCTCTCCCTCCTGATGCTGCCTGCCTTGCTGTGTCCCTCTCCCTCCTGACTCTGCCTGCCTTGCTGTGTCCCTCTCCCTCCTGACTCTGCCTGCCTTGCTGTGTCCCTCTCCCTCCTGATGCTGCCTGCCTTGCTGTGTCCCTCTCCCTCCTGATGCTGCCTGCCTTGCTGTGTCCCTCTCCCTCCTGATGCTGCCTGCCTTGCTGTGTCCCTCTCCCTCCTGATGCTGCCTGCCTTGCTGTGTCCCTCTCCCTCCTGATACTGCCTGCCTTGCTCTGTCCCTCTCCCTCCTGATGCTGCCTGCCTTGCTGTGTCCCTCTCCCTCCTGACTCTGCCTGCCTTGCTGTGTCCCTCTCCCTCCTGACTCTGCCTGCCTTGCTGTGTCCCTCTCCCTCCTGACTCTGCCTGCCTTGCTGTGTCCCTCTCCCTCCTGATGCTGCCTGCCTTGCTGTGTCCCTCTCCCTCCTGACTCTGCCTGCCTTGCTGTGTCCCTCTCCCTCCTGACTCTGCCTGCCTTGCTGTGTCCCTCTCCCTCCTGATGCTGCCTGCCTTGCTGTGTCCCTCTCCCTCCTGACTCTGCCTGCCTTGCTGTGTCCCTCTCCCTCCTGATGCTGCCTGCCTTGCTGTGTCCCTCTCCCTCCTGACTCTGCCTGCCTTGCTGTGTCCCTCTCCCTCATGATGCTGCCTGCCTTGCTGTGTCCCTCTCCCTCCTGGTGCTGCCTGCCTTGCTGTGTTCCTCTCCCTCATGATGCTGCCTGCCTTGCTGTGTCCCTCTCCCTCCTGACTCTGCCTGCCTTGCTGTGTCCCTCTCCCTCCTGGTGCTGCCTGCCTTGCTGTGTTCCTCTCCCTCCTGGTGCTGCCTGCCTTGCTGTGTTCCTCTCCCTCATGATGCTGCCTGCCTTGCTGTGTCCCTCTCCCTCCTGACTCTGCCTGCCTTGCTGTGTCCCTCTCCCTCCTGGTGCTGCCTGCCTTGCTGTGTCCCTCTCCCTCTTGATGCTGCCTGCCTTGCTGTGTCCCTCTCCCTCCTGATGCTGCCTGCCTTGCTGTGTCCCTCTCCCTCTTGATGCTGCCTGCCTTGCTGTGTCCCTCTCCCTCTTGATGCTGCCTGCCTTGCTGTGTCCCTCTCCCTCTTGATGCTGCCTGCCTTGCTGTGTCCGTCTCCCTCTTGATGCTGCCTGCCTTGCTGTGTCCCTCTCCCTCTTGATGCTGCCTGCCTTGCTGTGTCCCTCTCCCTCTTGATGCTGTCTGCCTTGCTGTGTCCCTCTCCCTCCTGATGCTGCCTTCCTTGCTGTGTCCCTCTCCCTCCTGATGCTGCCTGCCTTGCTGTGTTCCGCTCCCTCCTGATGCTGCCTGCCTTGCTATGTTCCCCCAGCCTCCTGATGCTGCCTGCCTTGCTGTGTTCCTCTCCCTCCTGATGCTGCCTGCCTTGCTGTATCCCTCTCCCTCCTGATGCTGCCTGCCTTGCTGTGTTCCCCTCCCTCCTGATGCTGCCTGCCTTGCTATGTTCCCCCAGCCTCCTGATGCTGCCTGCCTTGCTGTGTCCCTCTCCCTCCTGATGCTGCCTGCCTTGCTGTGTCCCTCTCCCTCCTGATGCTGCCTGCCTTGCTGTGTCCCTCTCCCTCCTGATGCTGCCTGTCTTGCTGTGTCCCTCTCCCTCCTGATGCTGCCTGCCTTGCTGTGTCCCTCTCCCTCCTGATGCTGCCTGCCTTGCTGTGTCCCTCTCCCTCCTGATACTGCCTGCCTTGCTCTGTCCCTCTCTCCCCTGATGCTGCCTGCCTTGTCATGTCCATCTCCCTCCTGATGCTGCATTCCTTGCTGTGTCCCTCACCCTCCTGACGCTGCCTGCCTTGCTGTGTTCCTCTCCCTCCTGATGCTGCCTGCCTTGCTGTGTTCCTCTCCCTCCTGATGCTGCCTGCCTTGCTGTGTCCCTCTCCCTCCTGATGCTGCCTGCCTTGCTGTGTCCCTCTCCATCCTGCTGCTGCCTGCCTTGCTGTGTTCCCCTCTCTCTTGATGCTGCCTGCCTTGCTGTGTTCCTGCCCCCCCTGATGCTGCCTGCCTTGCTGTGTCCCTCTCCATCCTGCTGCTGCCTGCCTTGCTGTGTTCCTCTCCCTCCTGATGCTGCCTGCCTTGCTGTGTTCCTGCCCCTCCTGATGCTGCCTGCCTTGCTGTGTCCCTCTCCATCCTGCTGCTGCCTGCCTTGCTGTGTTCCTCTCCCTCCTGATGCTGCCTGCCTTGCTGCGGCCCTCTCCTTCCTGATGCTGCCTGCCTTGCTGTGTTCCCCTCCCTCCTGATGCTGCCTGCCTTGCTATGTTCCCCCAGCCTCCTGATGCTGCCTGCCTTGCTGTGTCCGTCTCCATCCTGCTGCTGCCTGCCTTGCTGTGTTCCCCCAGCCTCCTGATGCTGCCTTCCTTGCTGTGTTCCGCTCCCTCTCGATGCTGCCTGCCTTGCTGTGTTCCGCTCCCTCCTGATGCTGCCTGCCTTGCTGTGTCCCTCTCCCTCCTGATGCTGCCTGCCTTGCTGTGTTCCCCTCCCTCTCGATGCTGCCTGCCTTGCTGTGTTCCGCTCCCTCCTGATGCTGCCTGCCTTGCTGTGTCCCTCTCCCTCCTGATGCTGCCTGCCTTGCTGTGTTCCGCTCCCTCCTGATGCTGCCTGCCTTGCTGTGTCCCTCTCCCTCCTGATGCTGCCTGCCTTGCTGTGTTCCTCTCCCTCCTGATGCTGCCTGCCTTGCTGTGTCCCTCTGCCTCCTGATGCTGCCTGCCTTGCTGTGTTCCGCTCCCTCCTGATGCTGCCTGCCTTGCTGTGTCCGTCTCCATCCTGCTGCTGCCTGCCTTGCTGTGTTCCCCCAGCCTCCTGATGCTGCCTTCCTTGCTGTGTTCCCCTCCCTCTCGATGCTGCCTGCCTTGCTGTGTCCCTCTCCCTCCTGATGCTGCCTGCCTTGCTGTGTCCCTCTCCATCCTGCTGCTGCCTGCCTTGCTGTGTTCCCCTCCCTCTCGATGCTGCCTGCCTTGCTGTGTCCCTCTCCCTCCTGATGCTGCCTGCCTTGCTGTGTTCCCTGTCCCTCCTGATGCTGCCTGCCTTGCTGTGTTCCCTCTCCCTCCTGATACTGCCTGCCTTGCTCTGTCCCTCTCCCTCCTGCTGCTGTCTGCCTTGCTGTGTTCCCCCAGCCTTCTGATGCTGCCTTCCTTGCGTGTCCCTCTCCCTCCTGATGCTGCCTGCCTTGCTGTGTCCCTCTCCCTCCTGATGCTGCCTGCCTTGCTGTGTCCCTGTCCCTCCTGATGCTGCCTGCCTTGCTGTGTCCCTCTCCCTCCTGATACTGCCTGCCTTGCTGTGTCCGTCTCCATCCTGCTGCTGCCTGCCTTGCTGTGTTCCGCTCCCTCCTGATGCTGCCTGCCTTGCTGTGTCCCTCTCCCTCCTGATGCTGCCTGCCTTGCTGTGTTCCTCTCCCTCCTGATGCTGCCTGCCTTGCTGTGTCCCTCTCCCTCCTGATGCTGTCTGCCTTGCTGTGTCCCTCTCCCTCCTGGTGCTGCCTGCCTTGCTGTGTCCCTCTCCTTCCTGATGCTGCCTGTCTTGCTGTGTTCCCCTCCCTCGTGATAGTGCCTGCCTTGCTGTGTTCCTCTCCCTCCTGATGCTGCCTGCCTTGCTGTGTCCCTCTCCCTCCTGATGCTGCCTGCCTTGCTGTGTCCCTCTCCCTCCTGATACTGCCTGCCTTGCTCTGTCCCTCTCCCTCCTGATGCTGCCTGCCTTGCTGTGTCCCTCTCTCTCCTGATACTGCCTGCCTTGCTCTGTCCCTCTCCCTCCTGATGCTGCCTGCCTTGCTCTGTCCCTCTCCCTCCTGATGCTGCCTGCCTTGCTGTGTCCCTCTCCCTCCTGATACTGCCTGCCTTGCTCTGTCCCTCTCCCTCCTGCTGCTGTCTGCCTTGCTGTGTTCCCCCAGCCTTCTGATGCTGCCTTCCTTGCGTGTCCCTCTCCGTCCTGATGCTGCCTGCCTTGCTGTGTCCCTCTCCCTCCTGATGCTGCCTGCCTTGCTGTGTCCCTCTCCCTCCTGATGCTGCCTGTCTTGCTGTGTCCCTCTCCCTCCTGATGCTGCCTGCCTTGCTGTGTCCCTCTCCCTCCTGATGCTGCCTGCCTTGCTGTGTCCCTCTCCCTCCTGGTGCTGCCTGCCTTGCTGTGTCCCTCTCCCTCCTGACGCTGCCTGCCTTGCTGTGTCCCTCTCCCTCCTGATGCTGCCTGCCTTGCTGTGTCCCTCTCCTTCCTGATGCTGCCTGCCTTGCTGTGTTCCTCTCCCTCCGAATGCTGCCTGCCTTGCTGTGTTCGCCTCCCTCCTAATGCTGCCTGTCTTGCTGTGTTCCCCTCCCTCGTGATAGTGCCTGCCTTGCTGTGTTCCTCTCCCTCCTGATGCTGCCTGCCTTGCTGTGTTCCTCTCCCTCATGATGCTGCCTGTCTTGCTGTGTTCCTCTCCCTCATGATGCTGCCTGCCTTGCTGTGTCCCTCTCCCTCCTGATACTGCCTGCCTTGCTGTGTCCCTCTCCCTCCTGATACTGCCTGCCTTGCTGTGTCCCTCTCCCTCCTGATACTGCCTGCCTTGCTGTGTCCCTCTCCCTCCTGATACTGCCTGCCTTGCTGTGTTCCCCTCCCTCGTGATAGTGCCTGCCTTGCTGTGTTCCTCTCCCTCCTGATGCTGCCTGCCTTGCTGTGTTCCTCTCCCTCATGATGCTGCCTGCCTTGCTGTGTCCCTCTCCCTCCTGATACTGCCTGCCTTGCTGTGTCCCTCTCCCTCCTGATACTGCCTGCCTTGCTGTGTCCCTCTCCCTCCTGATGCTGCCTGCCTTGCTGTGTCCCTCTCCCTCATGACGCTGCCTGCCTTGCTGTGTTCCTCTCCCTCCGAATGCTGCCTGCCTTGCTGTGTTCGCCTCCCTCCTAATGCTGCCTGTCTTGCTGTGTTCCTCTCCCTCCTGATGCTGCCTGCCTTGCTGTGTTCCTCTCCCTCATGATGCTGCCTGCCTTGCTGTGTCCCTCTCCCTCCTGATACTGCCTGCCTTGCTGTGTCCCTCTCCTTCCTGATGCTGCCTGCCTTGCTGTGTCCCTCTCCCTCCTGATACTGCCTGCCTTGCTGTGTCCCTCTCCCTCCTGATGCTGCCTGCCTTGCTGTGTCCGTCTCCATCCTGCTGCTGCCTGCCTTGCTGTGTTCCCCTCCCTCTTGATGCTGCCTGCCTTGCTGTGTCCGTCTCCATCCTGCTGCTGCCTGCCTTGCTGTGTTCCCCTCCCTCTTGATGCTGCCTGCCTTGCTGTGTCCCTCTCCCTCCTGATGCTGCCTGCCTTGCTGTGTTCCGCTCCCTCCTGATGCTGCCTGCCTTGCTGTGTTCCCCTCCCTCCTGATGCTGCCTGCCTTGCTATGTTCCCCCAGCCTCCTGATGCTGCCTGCCTTGCTGTGTCCCTCTCCCCCCGATGCTGCCTGCCTTGCTGTGTCCCTCTCCCTCCTGATGCTGCCTGCCTTGCTGTGTTCCTCTCTCGCCTGATACTGCCTGCCTTGCTGTGTCCCTCTCCCTCCTGATGCTGCCTGCCTTGCTGTGTCCCTCTCCCCCCTGATGCTGCCTGCCTTGCTGTGTCCCTCTCCCTCCTGGTGCTGCCTGCCTTGCTGTGTCCCTCTCCCTCCTGATGCTGCCTGCCTTGCTGTGTCCCTCTCCCTCCTGATGCTGCCTGCCTTGCTGTGTCCCTCTCCCTCCTGATGCTGCCTGCCTTGCTGTGTCCCTCTCCCTCCTGATGCTGCCTGCCTTGCTGTGTCCCTCTCCCCCCGATGCTGCCTGCCTTGCTGTGTCCCTCTCCCTCCTGATGCTGCCTGCCTTGCTGTGTCCCGCTCCCCCCTGATGCTGCCTGCCTTGCTGTGTCCCTCTCCCTCCTGATGCTGCCTGCCTTGCTGTGTCCCTCTCCCCCCTGATGCTGCCTGCCTTGCTGTGTCCCTCTCCCTCCTGATACTGCCTGCCTTGCTCTGTCCCTCTTCCTCCTGGTGCTGCCTGCCTTGCTGTGTCCCTCTCCTTCCAGATGCTGCCTGCTTTGCTCTGTCCCTCTCTCCCCTGATGCTGCCTGCCTTGCCATGTCCATCTCCCTCCTGATGCTGCATTCCTTGCTGTGTCCCTCACCCTCCTGACGCTGCCTGCCTTGCTGTGTTCCTCTCCCTCCTGATGCTGCTTGTCTTGCTGTGTCCCTCTCCCTCCTGATGCTGCCTGCCTTGCTGTGTCCCTCTCCCTCCTGATGCTGCCTGCCTTGCTGTGTCCCTCTCCCTCCTGATGCTGCCTGCCTTGCTGTGTCCCTCTCCATCCTGCTGCTGCCTGCCTTGCTGTGTTCCCCCAGACTCCTGATGCTGCCTGCCTTGCTGTGTTCCTCTCCCTCCTGATGCTGCCTGCCTTGCTGTGTTCCCCTCCCTCTCGATGCTGCCTGCCTTGCAGTGTCCCTCTCCCTCCTGATGCTGCCTGCCTTGCTGTGTTCCCCTCTCTCTTGATGCTGCCTACCTTGCTGTGTTCCTGCCCCTCCTGATGCTGCCTGCCTTGCTGTGTCCCTCACCCACCTGATGCTGCCTGCCTTGCTGTGTCCCTCTCCCTCCTGATGCTGCCTGCCTTGCTGTGTCCCTCTCCCTCCTGATGCTCCCTGCCTTGCTGTGTTCCCCTCCCTCGTGATGCTGCCTGCCTTGCTGTGTACCTCTCCCTCCTGATGCTGCCTTCCTTGCTGTGTTCCCCTCCCTCGTGATGCGTCCTGCCTTGCTGTGTTCCTCTCCCTCCTGATACTGCCTTCCTTGCTGTGTTCCGCTCCCTCCTGGTGCTGCCTGCCTTGCTGTGTCCATCTCCCTCCTGATGCTGCCGGCCTTACTGTGTCCCTCTCCCTCCTGATGCTGCCTGTCTTACTGTGTCCCTCTCCCTCCTGATACTGCCTGCCTTACTGTGTCCCTCTCCCTCCTGATGCTGCCTTCCTTGCTGTGTCCCTCTCCCTCCTGATGCTGCCTGCCTTGCTGTGTCCGTCTCCATCCTGCTGCTGCCTGCCTTGCTGTGTTCCCCCAGCCTCCTGATGCTGCCTGCCTTGCTGTGTCCCTCTCCCTCTTGACGCTGCCTGCCTTGCTGTGTCCCTCTCCCTCCTGATACTGCCTGCCTTGCTGTGTCCCTCTCCCTCCTGATGCTGCCTGCCTTGCTGTGTTCCCCTCCCTCTCGATGCTGCCTGCCTTGCTGTGTCCCTCTCCCTCTTGACGCTGCCTGCCTTGCTGTGTCCCTCTCCCTCCTGATACTGCCTGCCTTGCTGTGTCCCTCTCCCTCCTGATACTGCCTGCCTTGCGCTGTCCCTCTCCCTCCTGATGCTGCCTGCCTTGCTATGTTCCCCCAGCCTCCTGATGCTGCCTGCCTTGCTGTGTCCCTCTCCCTCCTGATACTGCCTGCCTTGCTGTGTCCCTCTCCCTCCTGATACTGCCTTCCTTGCTGTGTCCCTCTCCCTCCTGATACTGCCTGCCTTGCTGTGTCCCTCTCCCTCCTGATGCTGCCTGCCTTGCTGTGTTCCGCTCCCTCCTGGTGCTGCCTGCCTTGCTGTGTCCATCTCCCTCCTGATGCTGCCTGCCTTGCTGTGTCCCTCTCCCTCCTGATGCTGCCTGCCTTGCTGTGTCCCTCTCCCTCCTGATGCTGCCTGCCTTGCTGTGTTCCGCTCCCTCCTGGTGCTGCCTGCCTTGCTGTGTTCCCCCAGCCTCCTGATGCTGCCTGCCTTGCTGTGTCCCTCTACCTCCTGATACTGCCTTCCTTGCTGTGTCCCTCTCCCTCCTGATACTGCCTGCCTTGCTGTGTCCCTCTCCCTCCTGATGCTGCCTGCCTTGCTGTGTTCCGCTCCCTCCTGGTGCTGCCTGCCTTGCTGTGTCCATCTCCCTCCTGATGCTGCCTGCCTTGCTGTGTCCCTCTCCCTCCTGATGCTGCCTGCCTTGCTGTGTCCCTCTCCCTCCTGATGCTGCCTGCCTTGCTGTGTCCCTCTCCCTCCTGATGCTGCCTGCCTTGCTGTGTCCCTCTCCCTCCTGATGCTGCCTGCCTTGCTGGGTCCCTCTCCCTCCTGGTGCTGCCTGCCTTGCTGTGTCCATCTCCCTCCTGATGCTGCCTGCCTTGCTGTGTCCCTCTCCCTCCTGATGCTGCCTGCCTTGCTCTGTCCCTCTCCCACCTGATGCTGCCTGCCATGCTGTGTTCCCCTCCCTCTTGATGCTGCCTGCCTTGCTGTGTCCCCCTCCCTCTCGATGCTGCCTGCCTTGCAGTGTCCCTCTCCTTCCTGATGCTGCCTGCCTTGCTGTGTTCCTCTCCCTCCTGATGCTGCATGCCTTGCTGTGTCCCTCTCCCTCCTGATGCTGCATGCCTTGCTGTGTCCCTCTCCCTCCTGATGCTGCCTGCCTTGCTGTGTTCCTCTCCCTCCTGATGCTGCATGCCTTGCAGTGTCCCTCTCCTTCCTGATGCTGCCTGCCTTGCTGTGTTCCTCTACCACCTGATGCTGCATGCCTTGCTGTGTCCCTCTCCCTCCTGATGCTGCCTGCCTTGCTGTGTCCCTCTCCCTCCTGATGCTGCCTGCCTTGCTGTGTTCCCCCAGACTCCTGATGCTGCCTGCCTTGCTGTGTTCCTCTCCCTCCTGATGCTGCCTGCCTTGCTGTGTTCCCCTCCCTCTCGATGCTGCCTGCCTTGCAGTGTCCCTCTCCCTCCTGATGCTGCCTGCCTTGCTGTGTTCCCCTCTCTCTTGATGCTGCCTACCTTGCTGTGTTCCTGCCCCTCCTGATGCTGCCTGCCTTGCTGTGTCCCTCACCCACCTGATGCTGCCTGCCTTGCTGTGTCCCTCTCCCTCCTGATGCTGCCTGCCTTGCTGTGTCCCTCTCCCTCCTGATGCTGCCTGCCTTGCTGTGTTCCCCTCCCTCGTGATGCTGCCTGCCTTGCTGTGTACCTCTCCCTCCTGATGCTGCCTTCCTTGCTGTGTTCCCCTCCCTCGTGATGCGTCCTGCCTTGCTGTGTCCCTCTCCCTCCTGATACTGCCTGCCTTGCTGTGTTCCTCTCCCTCCTGATACTGCCTTCCTTGCTGTGTTCCGCTCCCTCCTGGTGCTGCCTGCCTTGCTGTGTCCATCTCCCTCCTGATGCTGCCGGCCTTACTGTGTCCCTCTCCCTCCTGATGCTGCCTGTCTTACTGTGTCCCTCTCCCTCCTGATACTGCCTGCCTTGCTGTGTCCGTCTCCATCCTGCTGCTGCCTGCCTTGCTGTGTTCCCCCAGCCTCCTGATGCTGCCTGCCTTGCTGTGTCCCTCTCCCTCTTGACGCTGCCTGCCTTGCTGTGTCCCTCTCCCTCCTGATACTGCCTGCCTTGCTGTGTCCCTCTCCCTCCTGATGCTGCCTGCCTTGCTGTGTTCCCCTCCCTCTCGATGCTGCCTGCCTTGCTGTGTCCCTCTCCCTCTTGACGCTGCCTGCCTTGCTGTGTCCCTCTCCCTCCTGATACTGCCTGCCTTGCTGTGTCCCTCTCCCTCCTGATGCTGCCTGCCTTGCTGTGTCCCTCTCCCTCCTGATACTGCCTGCCTTGCTGTGTCCCTCTCCCTCCTGATGCTGCCTGCCTTGCTGTGTCCCTCTCCCTCCTGATGCTGCCTGCCTTGCTGTGTCCCTCTCCCTCCTGATACTGCCTGCCTTGCTGTGTCCCTCTCCCTCCTGATACTGCCTGCCTTGCGCTGTCCCTCTCCCTCCTGATGCTGCCTGCCTTGCTATGTTCCCCCAGCCTCCTGATGCTGCCTGCCTTGCTGTGTCCCTCTCCCTCCTGATACTGCCTGCCTTGCTGTGTCCCTCTCCCTCCTGATACTGCCTTCCTTGCTGTGTCCCTCTCCCTCCTGATACTGCCTGCCTTGCTGTGTCCCTCTCCCTCCTGATGCTGCCTGCCTTGCTGTGTTCCGCTCCCTCCTGGTGCTGCCTGCCTTGCTGTGTCCATCTCCCTCCTGATGCTGCCTGCCTTGCTGTGTCCCTCTCCCTCCTGATGCTGCCTGCCTTGCTGTGTCCCTCTCCCTCCTGATGCTGCCTGCCTTGCTGTGTTCCGCTCCCTCCTGGTGCTGCCTGCCTTGCTGTGTTCCCCCAGCCTCCTGATGCTGCCTGCCTTGCTGTGTCCCTCTCCCTCCTGATACTGCCTTCCTTGCTGTGTCCCTCTCCCTCCTGATACTGCCTGCCTTGCTGTGTCCCTCTCCCTCCTGATGCTGCCTGCCTTGCTGTGTTCCGCTCCCTCCTGGTGCTGCCTGCCTTGCTGTGTCCCTCTCCCTCCTGATGCTGCCTGCCTTGCTGTGTCCCTCTCCCTCCTGATGCTGCCTGCCTTGCTGTGTCCCTCTCCCTCCTGATGCTGCCTGCCTTGCTGTGTCCCTCTCCCTCCTGATGCTGCCTGCCTTGCTGTGTCCCTCTCCCTCCTGATGCTGCCTGCCTTGCTGTGTCCCTCTCCCTCCTGGTGCTGCCTGCCTTGCTGTGTCCATCTCCCTCCTGATGCTGCCTGCCTTGCTGTGTCCCTCTCCCTCCTGATGCTGCCTGCCTTGCTCTGTCCCTCTCCCACCTGATGCTGCCTGCCATGCTGTGTTCCCCTCCCTCTTGATGCTGCCTGCCTTGCTGTGTCCCCCTCCCTCTCGATGCTGCCTGCCTTGCAGTGTCCCTCTCCTTCCTGATGCTGCCTGCCTTGCTGTGTTCCTCTACCACCTGATGCTGCATGCCTTGCTGTGTCCCTCTCCCTCCTGATGCTGCCTGCCTTGCTGTGTTCCTCTCCCACCTGATGCTGCCTGCCTTGCTGTGTTCCTCTCCCACCTGATGCTGCCTGCCTTGCTGTGTTCCTCTACCACCTGATGCTGCCTGCCTTGCTGTGTTCCTCTCCCACCTGATGCTGCCTGCCTTGCTGTGTCCCTCTCCCTCCTGATGCTGCCTGCCTTGCTGTGTCCCTCTCCTTCCTGATGCTGCCTGCCTTGCTGTGTTCCTCTCCCACCTGATGCTGCCTGCCTTGCTGTGTTCCTCTACCACCTGATGCTGCCTGCCTTGCTGTGTTCCTCTCCCACCTGATGCTGCCTGCCTTGCTGTGTCCCTCTCCCTCCTGATGCTGCCTGCCTTGCTGTGTCCCTCTCCCACCTGATGCTGCCTGCCTTGCTGTGTTCCTCTCCCACCTGATGCTGCCTGCCTTGCTGTGTTCCTCTCCCACCTGATGCTGCCTGCCTTGCTGTGTTCCTCTCCCACCTGATGCTGCCTGCCTTGCTGTGTTCCTCTACCACCTGATGCTGCCTGCCTTGCTGTGTTCCCGTCCCTCCTGACGCTGCCTGCCTTGCTGTGTTTTTCTCCCTCCTGATGCTGCATGCCTTGCTGTGTCCCTCTCCCTCCTGATGCTGCCTGCCTTGCTGTGTTCCTCTCCCACCTGATGCTGCCTGCCGTGCTGTGTCCCCCTCCTTCCTGATGCTGCCTGCCTTGCTGTTTTCCCCTCACTCCTTATGCTGCCTGCCTTGCTGTGTTCTTCTCCCTCCTGATGCTGCCTGCCTTGCTGCGTCCCTCTACCTCCTGATGCTGTCTGCCTTGCTGTGTTCTCCTCCCTCCTGATGCTGCCTGTCTTGCTGTGTTCCTCTCCCTCCTGATGCTGCCTGTCTTGCTGGGTTCCTCACTCACCTGATACTGCCTGCCTTGCTGTGTTCCTCTCCCTCCTGACGCTGCCTGCCTTGCTGTGTCCCTCTCCCTCCTGATGCTGCCTGCCTTGCTGTGTTCCTCTCCCTCCTGATGCTGCCTGCCTGGCTGTGTTCCTCTCCCTTCTGATGCTGCCTGCCTGGCTGTGTTCCTCTCCCTTCTGATGCTGCCTGCCTTGCTGCGTTCCTCTCCTTCCTGATGCTGCCTGCCTGGCCGTGTTCCTCTCCCTCCTGATGCTGCCTGACTTGCTGTGTTCCCCTCACTCCTGACGCTGCCTGCCTTGCTGTGTCCCCCTCCTTCCTGATGCTGCCTGCCTTGCTGTGTCGCTCTCCCTCCTGATGCAGCCTGCCTAGCTGTGTTCCCTCAGCCTCCTGATGCTGCCTGCCTTGCTGTTTTCCCCTCTCTCCTGATGCTGCCTGCCTTGCTGTGTTCTTCTCCCTCCTGATGCTGCCTGCCTTGCTGCGTCCCTCTACCTCCTGATGCTGCCTGCCTTGCTGTGTTCCTCTCCTTCCTGATGCTGCCTGCCTTGCTGTTTTCCCCTCTCTCCTGATGCTGCCTGCCTTGCTGTGTTCTTCTCCCTCCTGATGCTGCCTGCCTTGCCGTGTTCTCCCAGCCTCCTGATGCTGCCTGCCTTGCTGTGTTCCTCTCCCTCCAGACGGTGCCTGTCTTGCTGTGTTCCTCTCCCTCCTGATGCTGCCTGCCTTGCTGTGTTCCCCCAGCCTCCTGATGCTGCTTGTCTTGCTGTGTCCCTCTCCCTCCTGATGCTGCCTGCCTTGCTTTGTTCCTCTCACTCCTAATGCTGCCTGCCTTTCTGTGTTCCTCTCACTTCTGATGCTGCCTGCCTTGCTGTGTCCCCCTCCCTCCTGATGCTGCCTGCCTGGCTGTGTTCCTCTCACTTCTGATGCTGCCTGCCTTGCTGTGTTCCTCTCCCTTCTGATGCTGCCTGCCTTGCTGTGTTCCTCTCTCGCCTGATACTGCCTGCCTTGCTGTGTTCCTCCCCTTTCTGATACTGCCTGCCTTGCTGTGTCCCTCTCCCTCCTGATGCTGCCTGCCTGGCTGTGTTCCTCTCCCTTCTGATGCTGCCTGCCTTGCTGTGTTCCTCTCTCGCCTGATACTGCCTGCCTTGCTGTGTTCCTCTCCCTCCGAACGCTGCCTGCCTTGCTGTGTCCCTCTCCCTCCTGATGCTGCCTGCCTTGCTGTGTTCCTCTCCCTCCTGATGCTGCCTGCCTTGCTGTGTCCCTCTCCCTCCTGATGCTGCCTGCCTGGCTGTGTTCCTCTCCCTTCTGATGCTGCCTGCCTGGCTGTGTTCCTCTCCCTCCTGATGCTGCCTGCCTTGCTGTTTTCCTCTCCCTCCAGGTGCTGCCTGCCTTGCTGCGTTCCTCTCACTCCTGATGCTGCCTGCCTGGCTGTGTTCCTCTCCCTCCTGATGCTGCCTGCCTTGCTGTGTTCCTCTCCCTCCAGGTGCTCCCTGCCTTCCTGCGTTCCTCTCCCTCCTGATGCTGCCTGCCTGGCCGTGTTCCTCTCCCTCCTGATGCTGCCAGTCTTGCTGTGTTCCTCTCCCTCCTGATGCTGCCTGCCTTGCTGCGTTCCTCTCACTCCTGATGCTGCCTGCCTGGCTGTGTTCCTCTCCCTCCTGATGCTGCCTGCCTTGCTGTTTTCCTCTCCCTCCTGATACTGCCTGATTTGCTATGTCCCCCTCCCTCCTGATGCTGCCTGCTTTGCTGTGTCCCCCTCCCTCCTGATTCTGCCTGCCTTGCTGTATCCCTCTCCCACCTGATGATGCCTGCCTTGCTGTGTTCCTCTCCCTCCTGATACTGCCTGCCTGGCTGTGTTTCTCTCCCTCCTGATGCTGCCTGCCTTGCTGTGATCCCCTACCCCCTAATGGTGCCTGCCTTGCGGTGTTCTCCCCTTCCTGATACTGCCTGATTTGCTGTGTCCCCCTCCCTCCAGATGCTGCCTGCTTTGCTGTGTCCCCCTCCCTCCTGATTCTGCCTGCCTTGCTGTGTCCCTCTCCCTCCTGATGCTGCCTGCCTTGCTGTGTCCCTCTCCCTCCCGATGATGCCTGCCTTGCTGTGTTCTTCTCCCTCCTGATACTGCCTGCCTGGCTGTGTTTCTCTCCCTCCTGATGCTACCTGCCTTGCTGTGTTCCTCTCACTCCTGATGCTGCCTGCTTTGCTGTGTCCCCCTCCCCCCTTACGCTGCCTGCCTTGCTGTGTCCCTCTCCCACCTGATGCTGCCTGCCTTGCTGTGTTCCCCTCACTCCTGATGCTGCCTGCCTTGCTGTGTTCCTCTCCCTCCTGATGCTGCCTGCCTTGCTGTGTCCCCCACCCCCCTGACGCTGCCTGCCTTGCTGTGTCCCTCTCCCCCCTGACGCTGCCTGCCTTGCTGTGTCCCTCTCCCCCCTGACGCTGCCTGCCTTGCTGTGTCCCTCTCCCTCCTGATACTGCCTGCCTTGCTGTGTTCCTCTCCCTCCTGATGCTGCCTGCCTTGCTGTGTTCCCCTACCCCCTAATGCTGCCTGCCTTGCGGTGTTCTCCCCTTCCTGATACTGCCTGATTTGCTGTGTCCCCCTCCCTCCTGATGCTGCCTGCCTTGCTGTGTTCCACTCCCTCCTGATGCTTCCTGCCTTACTGTGGCCCTCTCCCTCCTGATGCTGCCTGCCTTGCTTTGTCCCTCTCCCTCCTGATGCTTCCTGCCTTGCTGTGTCCCTCTCCCTCCTGATGCTGCCTGCCTTGCTGCGTTCCTCTCACTCCTGATGCTGCCTGCCTTGCTGTGTTCCCCTCCCCCCTGATGCTGCCTGCCTTGCTGTGTTCCTCTCCCTCCTGCTGCTTCCTGCCTTGCTGTGTCCCTCTCCCTGCTGATGCTGCCTGCCTTGCTGTGTTCCTCTCACTCCTAATGCTGCCTGCCTTTCTGTGTTCCTCTCCCTCCTGATGCTGCCTGCCTTGCTGTGTTCCTCTCACTTCTGATGCTGCCTGCCTTGCTGTGTTCCTCTCCCTTCTGATGCTGCCTGCCTTGCTGTGTTCCTCTCTCGCCTGATACTGCCTGCCTTGCTGTGTTCCTCCCCTTTCTGATACTGCCTGCCTTGCTGTGTCCCTCTCCCTCCTGATGCTGCCTGCCTGGCTGTGTTCCTCTCCCTTCTGATGCTGCCTGCCTTGCTGTGTTCCTCTCTCGCCTGATACTGCCTGCCTTGCTGTGTTCCTCTCCCTCCGAACGCTGCCTGCCTTGCTGTGTCCCTCTCCCTCCTGATGCTGCCTGCCTTGCTGTGTTCCTCTCCCTCCTGATGCTGCCTGCCTTGCTGTGTCCCTCTCCCTCCTGATGCTGCCTGCCTGGCTGTGTTCCTCTCCCTTCTGATGCTGCCTGCCTGGCTGTGTTCCTCTCCCTCCTGATGCTGCCTGCCTTGCTGTTTTCCTCTCCCTCCAGGTGCTGCCTGCCTTGCTGCGTTCCTCTCACTCCTGATGCTGCCTGCCTGGCTGTGTTCCTCTCCCTCCTGATGCTGCCTGCCTTGCTGTGTTCCTCTCCCTCCAGGTGCTCCCTGCCTTCCTGCGTTCCTCTCCCTCCTGATGCTGCCTGCCTGGCCGTGTTCCTCTCCCTCCTGATGCTGCCAGTCTTGCTGTGTTCCTCTCCCTCCTGATGCTGCCTGCCTGGCTGTGTTCCTCTCCCTCCTGATGCTGCCTGCCTTGCTGTTTTCCTCTCCCTCCTGATACTGCCTGATTTGCTATGTCCCCCTCCCTCCTGATGCTGCCTGCTTTGCTGTGTCCCCCTCCCTCCTGATTCTGCCTGCCTTGCTGTATCCCTCTCCCACCTGATGATGCCTGCCTTGCTGTGTTCTTCTCCCTCCTGATACTGCCTGCCTGGCTGTGTTTCTCTCCCTCCTGATGCTGCCTGCCTTGCTGTGATCCCCTACCCCCTAATGGTGCCTGCCTTGCGGTGTTCTCCCCTTCCTGATACTGCCTGATTTGCTGTGTCCCCCTCCCTCCAGATGCTGCCTGCTTTGCTGTGTCCCCCTCCCTCCTGATTCTGCCTGCCTTGCTGTGTCCCTCTCCCTCCTGATGCTGCCTGCCTTGCTGGGTCCCTCTCCCTCCCGATGATGCCTGCCTTGCTGTGTTCTTCTCCCTCCTGATACTGCCTGCCTGGCTGTGTTTCTCTCCCTCCTGATGCTGCCTGTTTTGCTGTGTCCCTCTCCCTCCTGATGCTGCCTGCTTTGCTGTGTCCCCCTCCCCCCTTACGCTGCCTGCCTTGCTGTGTCCCTCTCCCACCTGATGCTGCCTGCCTTGCTGTGTTCTTCTCCCTCCTGATACTGCCTGCCTTGCTGTGTTCCTCTCACTCCTGATGCTGCCTGCTTTGCTGTGTCCCCCTCCCCCCTTACGCTGCCTGCCTTGCTGTGTCCCTCTCCCACCTGATGCTGCCTGCCTTGCTGTGTTCCCCTCACTCCTGATGCTGCCTGCCTTGCTGTGTTCCTCTCACTCCTGATGCTGCCTGCCTTGCTGTGTTCCTCTCCCTCCTGATGCTGCCTGCCTTGCTGTGTCCCCCACCCCCCTGACGCTGCCTGCCTTGCTGTGTCCCTCTCCCCCCTGACGCTGCCTGCCTTGCTGTGTCCCTCTCCCCCCTGACGCTGCCTGCCTTGCTGTGTCCCTCTCCCTCCTGATACTGCCTGCCTTGCTGTGTTCCTCTCCCTCCTGATGCTGCCTGCCTTGCTGTGTTCCCCTACCCCCTAATGCTGCCTGCCTTGCGGTGTTCTCCCCTTCCTGATACTGCCTGATTTGCTGTGTCCCCCTCCCTCCTGATGCTGCCTGCCTTGCTGTGTTCCACTCCCTCCTGATGCTTCCTGCCTTACTGTGGCCCTCTCCCTCCTGATGCTGCCTGCCTTGCTTTGTCCCTCTCCCTCCTGATGCTTCCTGCCTTGCTGTGTCCCTCTCCCTCCTGATGCTGCCTGCCTTGCTGCGTTCCTCTCACTCCTGATGCTGCCTGCCTTGCTGTGTTCCCCTCCCCCCTGATGCTGCCTGCCTTGCTGTGTTCCTCTCCCTCCTGATGCTTCCTGACATGCAATATCCCTCTCCCTCCTGATGCTGCCTGCCTTGCTGTGTTCCTCTCCCTCCTGATGCTTCCTGACATGCAGTGTCCCTCTCCCTCCTGATGCTGCCTGCTTTGCTGTGACCCCTCCCACCTGACGCTGCCTGCCTTGCTGTGTCCCTCTCCCACCTGATGCTGCCTGCCTTGCTGTGTCCCTCTCACTCCTAATGCTGCCTGCCTTTCTGTGTTCCTCTCCCTCCTGATGCTGCCTGCCTTGCTGTGTTCCTCTCCCTCCTGATGCTACCTGCCTTGTTGTGTCCCTCTCCCTGCTGATGCTGCCTGCCTTGCTGTGTTCCCCTCACTCCTGATGCTGCCTGCCTTGCTGTGTTCCCCTACCCCCTAATGCTGCCTGCCTTGCGGTGTTCTCCCCTTCCTGATACTGCCTGATTTGCTGTGTCCCCCTCCCTCCTGATGCTGCCTGCCTTGCTGTGTTCCTCTCCCTCCTGATGCTGCCTGCCTTGCTGTGTTCCCCTACCCCCGAATGCTGCCTGCCTTGCGGTGTTCTCCCCTTCCTGATACTGCCTGATTTGCTGAGTCCCCCTCCCTCCTGATGCTGCCTGCCTTGCTGTGTTCCTCTCCTTCTTGATGCTGCCTGCCTTGCTGTGTTCCTCTCTCGCCTAATGTGCTTGCCTTGCTGTGTTCCTCTGCCTCCTGATGCTGCCTGCCTTGCTGTGGCCCTCTCCCTCCTGATGCTGCCTGCCTTGCTGTGACCCTCACCCTCCTCATGCTGCCTGCTTTGCTGTGTCTCTCACCCTCCTGACGCTGCCTGCCTTGCTGTGTCCCTCTCCCTCTTGATGCTACCTGACTTGCTGTGTCCCTCTCCCTCCTGACGCTGCCTGCCTTGCTGTGTCCCTCTCCCTCCTGAAGCTGACTGACTTGCTGTGTCCCTCTCCCTCCTGACGCTGCCTGCCTTGCAGTGTCCCTCTCCCTCTTGACGCTATCTGCCTTGCTGTGTCCCTCTCCCTCTTGATGCTACCTGACTTGCTGTGTCCCTCTACCTCCTGACGCTGCCTGCCTTGCTGTGACCCTCTCCCTCCTCATGCTGCCTGCTTTGCTGTGTCTCTCACCCTCCTGACGCTGCCTGCCTTGCTATGTTCCCCTCCCCCCTGATGCTGCCTGCCTTGCTGTGTTCCCCTCACTCCTGATGCTGCCTGCCTTGCGGTGATCCTCTCCCTCCTGATGCTTCCTGACATGCAGTGTCCCTCTCCCTCCTGATGCTGCCTGCCTTGCTGTGTCCCGGTCCCTCCTGATGCTGCCTGCCTTGCTGTGTTTCTATCCCTCCTGATGCTGCCTGCCTTGCTGTGTCCCTCTCCCTCTTGATGCTACCTGCCTTGCTGTGTCCCTCTCCCTCCTGAAGCTGACTGACTTGCTGTGTCCCTCTCCCTCCTGACGCTGCCTGCCTTGCAGTGTCCCTCTCCCTCTTAACGCTATCTGACTTGCTGTGTCCCTCTCCCTCCTGATGTTGCCTGCCTTGCTGTGTCCCTCTCCCTCTTGATGCTACCTGACTTACTGTGTCCCTCTCACTCCTGATGCTGCCTGCCTTGCTGTGTCCCTCTCCCTCCTGATGCTGCCTGCCTTGCTGTGTCCCTCTCCCTCATGATGTTGCCTGCTTTGCTGTGACCCTCTCCCTCCTGATGCTGCCTTCCTTGCCGTGTTCCTCTCCCTCCTGATGCTGCTTGCCTTGCTGTGTTCCTCTCACTCCTGATGCTGCCAGCCTTGCTCTGTCCCTCTCCCTCCTGATGCTGCCTGCCTTGCTGTGTTCCTCTCACTCCTGATGCTGCCAGCCTTGCTCTGTCCCTCTCCCTCCTGATACTGCCTGCCTTGCTGTGTCCCTCTCCCTCCAAATGCTGCCTGCCTTGCTGAGTTCCCCCACCACCTAATGCTGCCTGCCTTGCTGTTTTCTCCCCTTCCTAATACTGCCTGCCTTGCTGTATTCCTCTCCCTCCTGATGTTGCCTGCTTTGCTGTGTCCCTCTCCCTCCTGATGCTGCCTGCCTTGCTGTGTTCCTCTCCCTCCTGATGCTGCCTGCCTTGCTGTGTTCCTCTCCCTCCTGATGCTGCCTGCCTTGCTGTTTTCCTCTCCCTCCAGGTGCTGCCTGCCTTGCTGTGTCCCTCTCCGTCCTGATGCTGCCTGCCTTGCTGTGTCCCTCTCCCTCCTGATACTGCCTACCTTGCTGTGTTCCTCTCCCTCCTTATGCTGCCTGCCTAGCTGTGTCCCTCTCCCTCCTGATGCCTCCTGCCTTGCTGTGTTCCTCTCCCTCATGATGCTGCCTGCCTAGCTGTGTCCCTCTCCCTCCTGATGCCTCCTGCCTAGCTGTGTCCCTCTCCCTCCTGATGCCTCCTGCGTTGCTCTGTCCCTAAGCCTCCTGATGCTGCCTGCCTTGCTGTGTTCCTCTCCCTCCTGATGCTGCCTGCCTTGCTGTGTTCCTCTCCCTCCTGACGCTGCCTGCCTTGCTGTGTCCCTCTCCCTCCTGATGCTGCCTGCCTTGCTGTGTTCCTCTCCCTCCTGATGCTGCCTGCCTTGCTGTGTCCCTCTCCCTCCTGATGCTGCCTGCCTCGCTGTGTCCTCTCCCTTCTGATGCTGCCTGCCCGGCTGTGTTCCTCTCCCTCCAGGTGCTGCCTGCCTTGCTGCGTTCCTCTCACTCCTGATGCTGCCTGCCTTGCTGTGTTCCTCTCCCTCCTGATGTTGCCTGCATTGCTGAGTCCCTCTCCCTCCTGATGCTGCCTGACTTGCTGTGTCCCTCTCCCTCCTGATATTGCCTGCCTTGCTGTGTCCCTCTCCCTCCTGATACTGCCTACCTTGCTGTTTTCCTCTCCCTCCTGATACTGCCTGCCTTGCTGTGTTCCTCTCCCTCCTAATGCTGCCTGCCTTGCTGTGTCCCTCTCCCTCCTGACGCTGCCTGCCTTGCAGTGTCCCTCTCCCTCTTGACGCTATCTGCCTTGCTGTGTCCCTCTCCCTCTTGATGCTACCTGACTTGCTGTGTCCCTCTCCCTCCTGACGCTGCCTGCCTTGCTGTGTCCCTCTCCCTCCTGATGCTGACTGACTTGCTGTGTCCCTCTCCTCCTGATGTTGCCTGCCTTGCTGTGTCCCTCTCCCTCTTGATGCTACCTGACTTACTGTGTCCCTCTCCCTCCTGACGCTGCCTGCCTTGCTGTGTTCCTCTCCCTCCTGATGCTGCCTGCCTTGCTGTGTCCCTCTCCCTCATGATGTTGCCTGCTTTGCTGTGACCCTCTCCCTCCTGATGCTGCCTTCCTTGCCGTGTTCCTCTCCCTCCTGATACTGCCTGCCTTGCTGTGTCCCTCTCCCTCCAAATGCTGCCTGCCTTGCTGAGTTCCCCCACCACCTAATGCTGCCTGCCTTGCTGTTTTCTCCCCTTCCTAATACTGCCTGCCTTGCTGTGTTCCCCTCCCTCCTGATGCTGCCTGCCTTGCTATGCCCCTCTCCCTCCTGACGCTGCCTGCCTTGCTATGTACTCCTCAGTCCTGACGCTGCCTGCCTTGCTGTGCCCCTCTCCCTCCTGACGCTGCCTGCCTTGCTATGTACTCCTCAGTCCTGACGCTGCCTGCCTTGCTGTGTCCATCGCCCTCCTGATGCTGCCTGCCTTGCTGTGTACCCCTCACTCCTGATGCTGCCTGCCTTGCTGTGTCCCTCTCCCTCCTGATGCTGCCTGCCTTGATATGTCCCGCTCCCCTCTGATGCTGCCTGCCTTGCTGTGTCCCTCTCCCTCGTGATGCTGCCTGACTTGCTGTGTTCCTCTCCTTCCTGATGCTGCCTGCCTTGCTGTGCCCCTCGTCCTCCTGATGCTACCTGCCTTGCTGTGTCCCTCTCCCTCCTGATGCTGCCTGCCTTGCTGTGTCCCTCTCTCTCCTGATGCTGCCTGCCTTGCTGTGTCCCTCTCTCTCCTTATGCTGCCTGCCTTGCTGTGTCCCTCTCCCTCCTGATGCTGCCTGCCTTGCTGTGTCCCTCTCTCTCCTGATGCGTCCTGCCTTGCTGTGTCCCTCTCCCTCCTGATGCTGCCTGCCTTGCTGTGTCCCTCTCCCTCCTGATACTGCCTACCTTGCTGTTTTCCTCTCCCTCCTGATACTGCCTGCCTTGCTGTGTTCCTCTCCCTCCTTATGCTGCCTGCCTAGCTGTGTCCCTCTCCCTCCTGATGCCTCCTGCCTTGCTGTGTCCCTCTCCCTCGTGATGCTGCCTGACTTGCTGTGTTCCTCTCCTTCCTGATGCTGCCTGCCTTGCTGTGCCCCTCTTCCTCCTGATGCTACCTGCCTTGCTGTGTCCCTCTCCCTCCTGATGCTGCCTGCCTTGCTGTGTCCCTCTCTCTCCTGATGCTGCCTGCCTTGCTGTGTTCCTCTCCCTCCTGATGCTGCCTGCCTTGATATGTCCCGCTCCCCTCTGATGCTGCCTGCCTTGCTGTGTCCCTCTCCCTCATGATGCTGCCTGCCTAGCTGTGTCCCTCTTCCTCCTGATGCCTCCTGCCTAGCTGTGTCCCTCTCCCTCCTGATGCCTCCTGCTTTGCTCTGTCCCTAAGCCTCCTGATACTGCCTGCCTTGCTGTGTTCCTCTCCCTCCTGACGCTGCCTGCCTTGCTGTGTCCCTCTCCCTCCTGATGCTGCCTGCCTTGCTGTGTTCCTCTCCCTCCTGATGCTGCCTGCCTTGCTGTGTCCCTCTCCCTCCTGATGCTGCCTGCCTCGCTGTGTTCCTCTCCCTTCTGATGCTGCCTGCCCGGCTGTGTTCCTCTCCCTCCTGATGCTGCCTGCCTTGCTGTTTTCCTCTCCCTCCAGGTGCTGCCTGCCTTGCTGCGTTCCTCTCACTCCTGATGCTGCCTGCCTTGCTGTGTTCCTCTCCCTCCTGATGTTGCCTGCATTGCTGTGTCCCTCTCCCTCCTGATGCTGCCTGACTTGCTGTGTCCCTCTCCCTCCTGATATTGTCTGCCTTACTGTGTCCCTCTCACTCCTGATGCTGCCTGCCTTGCTGTGTTCCCCTCCCTCCTGATGCTGCCAATTTTGCTGTGTCCCTCTCCCTCCTGATGCTGCCTGCCTTGCTGTGTTCCCCTCCATCCTGGTGCTGCCTGCCTTGCTGTGTTCTCCCCTTCCTGATGCTGCCTGCCTTGCTGTGTCCTTCTCCGTCCTGATGCTGCCTGCCTTGCTGTGTCCCTCTCCCTCCTGATACTGCCTACCTTGCTGTTTTCCTCTCCCTCCTGATACTCCCTGCCTGGCTGTGTCCCTCTCCCTCCTGATATTGTCTGCCTTACTGTGTCCATCGCCCTCCTGAAGCTGCCTGCCTTGCTGTGTTCCTCTCCCTCCTGATGCTGCCTGCCTTGCTGTGTCCCTCTCCCTCCTGATGCGTCCTGCCTTGCTGTGTCCCTCTCCCTCCTGATGCTGCCTGCCTTGCTGTGTTCCCTGTCCCTCCTGACGCTGCCTTCCTTGCAGTGTTCCCCTCCCTCGTGATGCTGCCTGCCTTGCTGTGTTCTCCCCCTCCTGATGCTGCCTGCCTTGCTGTATTCCTCTCCCTCCTGATGTTGCCTGCCTTGCTGTGTTCCTCTCCCTCCTAATGCTGCCTGCCTTGCTGTGTTCCTCTCCCTCCTGATACTGCCTACCTTGCTGTTTTCCACTCCCTCCTGATGCTACCAATTTTGCTGTGTCCCTCTCCCCCCTGATGCTGCCTGCCTTGCTGTGTCCCTCTCCCTCCTGATATTGTCTGCCTTACTGTGTCCCTCTCCCTCCTGATACTGCCTGCCTTGCTGTGTCCCTCTCCGTCCTGACGCTGCCTGCCTTACTGTGTCCCTCTCCCTCCTGATACTGCCTGCCTTGCTGTGTTCCTCTCCCTCCTGATACTGCCTGCTTTGCTCTGTCCCTAACCCTCCTGATGCTGCCTGCCTTGCTGTATCCCTCTCCCTCATGCTGCTGCCTGCCTTGCTGTGTCCCTCTCCCTCCTGATGCTGCCTGCCTTACAGTGTCCCTCTCCCTCCTGATACTGCCTGCCTTGCTGTGTTCCTCTCCCTCCTTATGCTGCCTGCCTTGCTGTGTTCCTCTCCCTCCTTATGCTGCCTGCCTTGCTGTGTCCCTCTCCCTCATGATGCTGCCTGCCCAGCTGTGTCCCTCTCCCTCCTGATGCCTCCTGCCTAGCTGTGTCCCTCTCCCTCCTGATGCCTCCTGCTTTGCTCTGTCCCTAAGCCTCCTGATGCTGCCTGCCTTGCTGTGTCCCTCCCCATCCTGATGCTGCCTGCCTTGCTGTGTCCCTCCCCCTCCTGATGCTGCCTGCCTTGCTGTGTCCCTCCCCCTCCTGATGCTGCCTGCCTTGCTGTGTCCCTCCCCCTCCTGATGCTGCCTGCCTTGCTGTGTCCCTCCCCCTCCTGATGCTGCCTGCCTTGCTGTGTCCCTCCCCCTCCTGATGCTGCCTGCCTTGCTGTGTCCCTCCCCATCCTGATGCTGGCTGTCTTGCTGTGTCCCTCTCTCTCCTGATGCGTCCTGCCTTGCTGTGTCCCTCTCCCTCCTGATGCTGCCTGCCTTGCTGTGTTCCTCTCCCTCCTGATACTGCCTGCCTTGCTGTGTCCCCCTCCCTCCTGATGCTGCCTGCCTTGCTGTGTTCCTCTCTCGCCTGATACTGCCTGCCTTGCTGTGTTCCTCTCCTTCCTGACGCTGCCTGCCTTGCTGTGTCCCTCTCCCTCCTGATGCTGCCTGCCTTGCTGTGTTCCACTCCCTTCTGATGCTGCCTGCCCGGCTGTGTTCCTCTCCCTCCTGATGCTGCCTGCCTTGCTGTGTTCCTCTCCCTCCAGGTGCTGCCTGCCTTGCTGCGTTCCTCTCACTCCTGATGCTGCCTGCCTTGCTGCGTTCCTCTCACTCCTGATGTTGCCTGACTTGCTGTGTCCCTCTCCCTCCTGATATTGTCTGCCTTACTGTGTCCCTCTCCCTCCTGATACTGCCTACCTTGCTGTTTTCCTCTCCCTCCTGCTGCTGCCTGCCTTGCTGTGTTCCCCTCCCTCCTCATGCTGCCAATTTTGCTGTGTCCCTCTCCCTCCTGATGCTGCCTGCCTTGCTGTGTTCCCCTCCATCCTGACGCTGCCTGCCTTGCTGTGTTCCCCTCCATCCTGATGCTGCCTGCCTTGCTGTGTTCTCCCCTTCCTGATGCTGCCTGCCTTGCTGTGTCCTTCTCCCTCTTGATGCTGTCTGCCTTGATGTGTCCCTCTCCGTCCTGATGCTGCCTGCCTTGCTGTGTCCCTCTCCCTCCTGATGCTGCCTGCCTTGCTGTGTTCTCCCCTTCCTGATGCTGTCTGCCTTACTGTGTCCCTCTCCCTCCTGATACTGCCTGCCTTGCTGTGTTCCTCTGCCTCCTGATGCTGCCTGCCTTGCTGTGTCCCTCTCCCTCCTGATATTGTGTGCCTTACTGTGTCCCTCTCCCTCCTGATACTGCCTGCCTTGCTGTGTCTCTCTCTCTCTCCTGATTCTGCCTGCCTTGCTGAGATCCTCTCCCTCCTGATGCTGCCTGCCTTGCTGTGTCCCTCTCCCTCCTGATGCTGCCTGCCTTGCTGTGTTCCTCTCCCTCCTGATATTGTCTGCCTTACTGTGTCCCTCTCCCTCCTGATGCTGCCTGCCTTGATGTGTCCCTCTCCCTCCTGATACTGCCTGCCTTGTTGTGTTCCTCACCCTCCTGATGCTGCCTGCCTTGCTGTGTCCCTCTCCCTCCTGATACTGCCTGCCTTGTTGTGTTCCTCACCCTCCTGATACTGCCTGCCTTGCTGTGTTCCTCTCCGTCCTGAAGCTGCCTGCCTTGCTGTGTCCCTCTCTCTCCTGATGCTGCCTGCCTTACTGTGTGCCTCTCCCTCTGAAGCGTCCTGCCTTACTGTGTTCCTCTCCCTCCTGACGTTGCCTGCCTTGCTGTGTCCTTCTCCCTCATGATGCTGCCTGCCTTGCTGTGTCCCTCTCCCTCCTGATACTGCCTGCCTTGCTGTGTTCCTCTGCCTCCTGATGCTGCCTGCCTTGCTGTGTTCCTCTGCCTCCTGATGCTGCCTGCCTTGCTGTGTCCCTCTCCCTCCTGATGCTGCCTGCCTTGCTGTGTGTCTCTCTCTCCTGATTCTGCCTGCCTTGCTGCGTCCCTCTCCCTCATGATGCTGCCTGCCTTGCTGTATCCCACTCCCTCCTGATGCTGCCTGTCTTACTGTGTTCCTCTCCCTCCTGATGTTGCCTGCCTTGCTGTTTTCCTCTCCCTCCTCATGCTGCCTGCCTTGCTGTGTCCCTCTCCCTCACAATGCTGCCTGCCTTGGTGTGTCCCTCTCCCTCATGCTGCTGCCAGTTGTGCTGTGTCCGTCTCCCTCCTGATTCGTCCTGCCTAGCTGTGTCCCTCTCCCTCATGATGCTGCCTGCCTAGCTGTGTCCCTCTCCCTCCTGATGCTGCCTGCCTTGCTGTGTCCCTCTCCCTCATGATGATGCCATTTTTGTTGTGTCCCTCGCCCTCCTGATGCTGCCTGCCTTGCTGTGTCCCTTCCCCTCCTGATGCTGCCTGCCTTGCTGTGTCCCTCTCCCTCCTGATACTGCCTGCCTTGCTGTGTCCCTCCCCATCCTGACGCTGCCTGCCTTGCTGTGTCCCTCTCCCTCTTGACGCTACCTGCCTTGCTGTGTCCCTCTCCCTCCTGACGCTGCCTGCCTTGCTGTGTCCCTCTCCCTCCTGATGCTGCCTGCCTTGCTGTGTTCCCCTCCCTCCTAATGCTGCCTGCCTTGCTGTGTTCCCCTCCCTCCTCATGCTGCCTGCCTTGCTGTGTTCCCCTCCCTCCTGACGCTGCCTGCCTTGCTGTGTTCCTCTCCCTCTTGATGCTTCCTGCCTTGCTGTGTTCCTCTCCGTCCTGATGCTGCCTGCCTTGCTGTGTCCCGCTCCCTCCTGATGCTGCCTGCCTTGCTGTGTCCCTCTCCCTCCTGATGCTGCCTGCCTTGCTGTGTTCCATTCCCTCCTGATGCTGCCTGCCTTGCTGTGTCTGTTCCCCTCCTGATGCTGTCTGCCTTGCTGTGTTCCCCTCCCTCCTGACGCTGCCTGCCTTGCTGAGTTCCCCCACCACCTAATGCTGCCTGCCTTGCTGTTTTCTCCCCTTCCTAATACTGCCTGCCTTGCTGTGTTCCCCTCCCTCCTAATACTGCCTGCCTTGCTGTGTTCCCCTCCCTCCTGACGCTGCCTGCCTTGCTGTGTCCCTCTCCCTCCTGATGCTGCCCACCTTGCTGTGTCCATCGCCCTCCTGAAGCTGCCTGCCTTGCTGTGCCCCTCTTCCTCCTGATGCTACCTGCCCTGCTGTGTTCCTCTCCCTCCTGATGCTGCCTGCCTTGCTGTGTCCCTCTCCCTCCTGATGCTGCCTGCCTTGCTGTGTCCCTCTCCCTCCTGATGCTGCCTGCCTTGCTGTGTCCCTCTCCCTCCTGATGCTGCCTGCCTTGCTGTGTTCTCCCCCTCCTGATACTGCCTACCTTGCTGTTTTCCTCTCCCTCCTGATGCTGCCTGCCTTGCTGTGTTCCTCTCCCTCCTTATGCTGCCTGCCTTACAGTGTCCCTCTCCCTCATGATGCTGCCTGCCTTGCTGTGTCCCTCTCCCTCATGATGCTCCCTGCCTTGCTGTGTCCCTCTCCCTCATGATGCTCCCTGCCTAGCTGTGTCCCTCTCCCTCCTGATGCCTCCTGCCTAGCTGTGTCCCTCGCCCTCCTGACGCTGCCTGCCTTGCTGTGTCCCTCCCCCTCCTGATGCTGCCTTCCTTGCTGTGTTCCCCTCCCTCCTGACGCTGCCTGCCTTGCTGTGTCCCTCCCCATCCTGATGCTGGCTGTCTTGCTGTGTCCCTCTCTCTCCTGATGCGTCCTGCCTTGCTGTGTCCCTCTCCCTCCTGACGCTGCCTGCCTTGCTGTGTTCCTCTCCCTCCTGATGCTGCCTGCCTTGCTGTGTCCCTCTCCCTCATGATGATGCCTGCCTTGCTGTGTCCCTCTCCCTCCTGATGCTGCCTGCCTTGCTGTGTTCCTCTCCCTCCTGATGCTGCCTGCCTTGCTGTGTCCCTCTCCCTCATGATGATGCCATTTTTGTTGTGTCCCTCCCCCTCCTGATGCTGCCTGCCTTGCTGTGTTCCCCTCCCTCCTGTCGCTGCCTGCCTTGCTGTGTCCCTCTCTCTCCTGATGCGTCCTGCCTTGCTGTGTCCCTCTCCCTCCTGATGCTGCCTGCCTTGCTGTGTTCATCTTCCTCCTGATACTGCCTGCCTTGCTGTGTCCCCCTCCCTCCTGATGCTGCCTGCCTTGCTGCGTTCCTCTCAGTCCTGATGTTGCCTGCATTGCTGTGTCCCTCTCCCTCCTGATGCTGCCTGACTTGCTGTGTCCCTCTCCCTCCTGATATTGTCTGCCTTACTGTGTCCCTCTCCCTCCTGATACTGCCTACCTTGCTGTTTTCCTCTCCCTCCTGATGCTGCCTGCCTTGCTGTGTTCCTCTCTCGCCTGATACTGCCTGCCTTGCTGTGTTCCTCTCCTTCCTGACGCTGCCTGCCTTGCTGTGTCCCTCTCCCTCCTGATGCTGCCTGCCTTGCTGTGTTCCTCTCCCTCCTGATGCTGCCTGCCTTGCTGTGTCCCTCTCCCTCCTAATGCTGCCTGCCTCGCTGTGTTCCACTCCCTTCTGATGCTGCCTGCCCGGCTGTGTTCCTCTCCCTCCTGATGCTGCCTGCCATGCTGTTTTCCTCTCCCTCCAGGTGCTGCCTGCCTTGCTGCGTTCCTCTCACTCCTGATGCTGCCTGCCTTGCTGCGTTCCTCTCACTCCTGATGTTGCCTGACTTGCTGTGTCCCTCTCCCTCCTGATACTGCCTACCTTGCTGTTTTCCTCTCCCTCCTGATGCTGCCTGCCTTGCTGTGTTCCCCTCCCTCCTGATGCTGCCAATTTTGCTGTGTCCCTCTCCCTCCTGATGCTGCCTGCCTTGCTGTGTTCCCCTCCATCCTGACGCTGCCTGCCTTGCTGTGTTCCCCTCCATCCTGATGCTGCCTGCCTTGCTGTGTTCTCCCCTTCCTGATGCTGCCTGCCTAGCTGTGTCCCTCTCCCTCATGATGATGCCATTTTTGTTGTGTCCCTCGCCCTCCTGATGCTGCCTGCCTTGCTGTGTCCCTCCCCATCCTGATGCTGCCTGCCTTGCTCTGTTCCTCTCCCTCCTGATGCTGCCTGCCTTGCTGTGTCCCTCTCCCTCCTGATACTGCCTGCCTTGCTGTGTCCCTCCCCCTCCTGATGCTGCCTGCCTTGCTGTGTTCCCCTCACTCCTGACGCTGCCTGCCTTGCTGTGTCCCTCTCCCTCCTGATGCTGCCTGCCTTGCTGTGTCCCTCTCCCTCCTGATGCTGCCTGCCTTGCTGTGTCCCTCTCCCTCCTGATGCTGCCTGCCTTGCTGTGTCCCTCTCCCTCCTGATGCTGACTGCCTTACTGTGTCCCTCTCCCTCCTGATGCTGCCTGCCTTGCTATGTCCCTCTCCCTCCTGATACTGCCTGCCTTGCTGTGTCGCACACCCTCCTGACGCTGCCTGCCTTGCTGTGTCCCTCTCCCTCCTGATGCTGCCTGCCTTGCTGTGTTCCTCTCCCTCCAGGTGCTGCCTGCCTTGCTGTGTCCCTCTCCCACCTGATGCTGCCTGCCTTGCTGTGTTGCTCTCCCCACTGATGCTGCCTGCCTTGCTGTGTCCCCCTCCCTCCTGATGCTGCCTTCCTTGCTGTGTCCCCCTTCCTCCTGATGCTGCCTGCCTTGCTGTGTCCCTCTCCCTCCTGATGCTGCCTTCCTTGCTGTGTCACTCTCCCTCCTGATGCTGCCTGCCTTGCTGTGTCCCTCTCCCTCCTGATACTGCCTGCCTTGATGTGTTCCTCTCCCTCCTTATGCTGCCTGCCTTGCTGTGACCCTCTCCGTCCTGAAGCTGCCTGCCTTGATGTGTCCCTCTCCCGCCTGATGCGCCTGCCTTACAGTGTCCCTCTCCCTCCTGATGCTGCCTGCCTTGCTGTGTCCCCCACCCTGCTGATTCTGCCTGCCTTGCTGTGTCCCTCTCCCTCCTGATGCTGTCTGCCTTGCTGTGTCCCCCACCCTGCTGATTCTGCCTGCCTTGCTGTGACCCTCTCCGTCCTGAAGCTGCCTCCCTCCTGATGCTGCCTACCTTGCTGCGTCCCTCTCTCTCCTGATGCTGCCTGCTTTGCTGTGTCCCTCTCCCTCCTGATGCTGCCTGCCTTGCTGTGTTCCCTCTCCCTCCTGAAGCTGCCTGCTTTGCTGTGTCCCTCTCCCTCCTGATGCTGCCTGCCTTGCTGTGACCCTCTCCCTCCTGATGCTGCCTGCCTTGCTGTGTCCCTCTCCCTCATGATGCTGCCTGCCTTGCTGTGTCCCTCTCCCTCCTGATGCTGCCTGCCTTGCTGTGCCCCACTCCCCACTGATGCTAATGCCTTGCTGTGTTCCCCTCCCTCCTGACGCTGCCTGCCTTGCTGTGTTCTCCCCTTCCTGATGCTGCCTGCCTTGCTGTGTCCCTCTCCCTCCTGATGCTGCCTGCCTTGCTGTGCCCCTCTCCCCACTGATGCTACCTGCCTTGCTGTGTTCCCCTCCCTCCTGACGCTGCCAATTTTGCTGTGACCCTCTCCCTCCTGATGCTGCCTGCCTTGCTGTTCCCCTCTCCCTCCTGATGCTGCCTGCCTTGCTGTGTTCTCCCCTTCCTGATACTGCCTGATTTGCTGTGTCCGTCTCCCTCTTGATGCTGTCTGCCTTGCTGTGTCCCTCTCCGTCCTGATATTGTCTGCCTTACTGTGTCCCTCTCCCTCCTGATACTGCCTGCCTTGCTGTGACCCTCTCCGTCCTGAAGCTGCCTGCCTTGCTGTGCCCCTCTCTCTCCTGATGCGTCCAGCCTTGCTGTGTCCCTCTCCCTCCTGATACTGCCAGCCTTGCTGTGTCCCTCTCCCTCCTGATGCTGCCTGCCTTTCTGTGTCCCTCTCCGTCCTGACGCTGCCTGCCTTGCTGTGTCCCTCTCCCTCCTGATTCATCCTGCCTTACAGTGTCCCTCTCCCTCCTGATACTGCCTGCCTTGCTGTGTCCCTCTCCCTCCTTATGCTGCCTGCGTAGCTGTGTCCCTCTCCCTCCTGATGCTGCCTGTCTTGCTGTGTCCCCCACCCTGCTGATTCTGCCTGCCTTGCTGTGACCCTCTCCGTCCTGAAGCTGCCTGCCTTGCTGTGTCCCTCTCTCTCCTGATGCTACCTGCCTTACTGTGTTCCTCTCCCTCCTGACGTTGCCTGCCTTGCTGTGTCCTTCTCCCTCATGATGCTGCCTGCCTTGCTGTGTCCCACTCCGTCCTGATGCTGCCTGCTTTGCTCTGTCCCTAACCCTCCTGATGTTGCCTGCCTTGCTGTGTCCCTCTCCCTCCTGATGCTGCCTGCCTTGCTGTGTGTCTCTCTCTCCTGATTCTGCCTGCCTTGCTGCGTCCCTCTCCCTCCTGATGCTGCCTGCCTTGCTGTGTCCCACTCCCTCCTGATGCTGCCTGCCTTACCGTGTCCCTCTCCCTCCTGATACTGCCTGCCTAGCTGTGTTCTCCTCCCTCCTGATGCTGCCTGCCTTGCTGTGTCCCTCTCCCTCCTTATGCTGCCTGCCTTGCTGTGTCCCTCTCCCTCCTGATGTTGCCTGCCTTGCTGTGTTCCTCTCCCTCCTGATGTTGCCTGCTTTCCTGTGTCCCTCTTCCTCCTGATGCTGCCTGCCTTACTGTGTCCCTCTCCCTCCTGATTCTGCCTGCCTTGCTGTGTTCCTCTCCCTCCTGACTCTGCCTGCCTTGCTGTGTCCCTCTCCCTCCTGATACTTCCTGCCTTGCTGTGTCCCTCTCCCTCCTGATGCTGCCTGCCTTGCTGTGTTCCTCTCCCTCCTGATACTTCCTGCCTTGCTGTGTCCCTCTCCCTCCTGATACTTCCTGCCTTGCTGTGTTCCTCTCCCTCCTGATGCTGCCTGCCTGGCTGTGTCCCTCTCCCTCCTTATGCTGCCTGCCTTGCTGTGTCCCTCTCCCTCCTGATATTGTCTGCCTTACTGTGTCCCTCTCCCTCCTGATACTGCTTGCCTTGCTGTGTTCCTCTCCCTCCTGATGCTGCCTGCCTTGCTGTGTCCCTCTCCCTCCTGATGCTGCCTGCCTTACTGTGTGCCTCTCCCTCCTGATGCTGCCTGCCTTTCTGTGTCCATCTCCCTCCTGATGCTGCCTGCCTTGCTGTGTCCCTCTCCCTCCTGATGCTGCCTGCCTTACTGTGTGCCTCTCCCTCCTGATACTGCCTGCCTTGCTGTGTCCCACTCCCTCCTGATGCTGCCTGCCTTGCTGTGTTCCTCTCCCTCCTGATATTGTCTGCCTTACTGTGTCCCTCTCCCTCCTGATGCTGCCTGCCTTGCTGTGTTCCTCTCCCTCCTGATGCTGTCTGCCTTGCAGTGTCCCTCCCCCTCCTGATGCTGCCTGCCTTGCTGTGTTCCTCTCCCTCCTGATGCTGCCTGCCTTGCTGTGTCCCTCTCCCTCCTGATGCTGCCTGCCTTACTGTGTTCCTCTCCCGCCTGATGCTGTCTGCCTTGCAGTGTCCCTCCCCCTCCTGATGCTGCCTGCCTTGCTGTGTTCCTCTCCCTCCTGATGCTGCCTGCCTTGCTGTGTCCCTCTCCCTCCTGATGCTGCCTGCCTTACTGTGTCCCTCTCCCTCCTGATACTGCCTGCCTTGCTGTGTCCTCCACCCTGCTGATTCTGCCTGCCTTGCTGTGTCCCTCTCCCTCCTGATGCTACCTGCCTTACTGTGTGCCTCTCCCTCTGAAGCGTCCTGCCTTGCTGTGTCCCTCCCCCTCCTGATGCTGTCTGCCTTGCTGTGACCCTCTCCGTCCTGAAGCTGCCTGCCTTGCTGTGTCCCTCTCTCTCCTGATGCTACCTGCCTTACTGTGTGCCTCTCCCTCTGAAGCGTCCTGCCTTACTGTGTTCCTCTCCCTCCTGACGTTGCCTGCCTTGCTGTGTCCCTCTCCGTCCTGATGCTGCCTGCTTTGCTCTGTCCCTAACCCTCCTGATGTTGCCTGCCTTGCTGTGTCCCTCTCCCTCCTGATGCTGCCTGCCTTACCGTGTCCCTCTCCCTCCTGATACTGCCTGCCTAGCTGTGTCCCCCTCCCTCCTGATGCTGCCTGCCTTGCTGTGTCCCCCTCCCTCCTGATGCTGCCTGCCTTGCTGTGTCCCTCTCCGTCCTGACACTGCCTGCTTTGCTCTGTCCCGAACCCTCCTGATGCTGCCTGCCTTTCTGTGTCCCTCTCCGTCCTGACACTGCCTGCTTTGCTCTGTCCCGAACCCTCCTGATGCTGCCTGCCTTTCTGTGTCCCCCTCCCTCCTGATGCTGCCTGCCTTGCTGTGTTCCTCTCCCTCCTGATGCTGCCTGCCTTTCTGTGTCCCTCTCCGTCCTGACACTGCCTGCTTTACTCTGTCCCTAACCCTCCTGATGCTGCCTGCCTTGCTGTGACCCACTCCCTCCTGATGCTGCCTGCCTTGCTGTTTTCCTCTCCCTCCTGATGCTGCCTGCATTGCTGTGTTCCTCTGCCTCCTGATGCTGCCTGCCTTGCTGTGTCCCTCTCCCTCCTGATATTGTCTGCCTTACTGTGTCCCTCTCCCTCCTGATTCGTCCTGCCTTACAGTGTCCCTCTCCCTCCTGATACTGCCTGCCTAGCTGTGTCCCCCTCCCTCCTGATGCTGCCTGCCTTGCTGTGTCCCACTCCCTCCTGGTGCTGCCTGCCTTGCTGTGTCCCTCTCCCTCCTGATGCTGCCTGCCTTGCTGTGTCCCTCTCCCTCCTGATGCTGCCTGCCTTGCTGTGTCCCTCTCCCTCCTTATGCTGCCTGCCTTGCTGTGTCCCTCTCCCTCCTGATGTTGCCTGCCTTGCTGTGTTCCGCTCCCTCCTGATGTTGCCTGCTTTCCTGTGTCCCTCTTCCTCCTGATGCTGCCTGCCTTGCTGTGTCCCTCTCCCTCCTGATGCTGCCTGCCTTGCTGTGTCCCTCTCCCTCCTGATACTTCCTGCCTTGCTGTGTCCCTCTCCCTCCTGATGCTGCCTGCCTTGCAATGTTCCTCTCCCTTCTGATATTGTCTGCCTTACTGTGTCCCTCTCCCTCCTGATGCTGCCTGCCTTGCTGTGTCCCTCTCCCTCATGATGCTGCCTGCCTTGCTGTGTTCCCTCTCCCTCCTGATGCTGCCTGCCTTGCTGTGTCCCTCTCCCTCCTGATACTTCCTGCCTTGCTGTGTCCCTCTCCCTCCTGATGCTGCCTGCCTTGCTGTGTCCCTCTCCCTCATGATGCTGCCTGCCTTGCTGTGTCCCTCTCCCTCCTGATGCTGCCTGCCTTACTGTGTTCCTCTCCCTCCTGATGCTGCCTGCCTTGCTGTGTCCCTCTCTCTCCTGATGCTGCCTGCTATGCTGTGTTCCTCTCCCTCCTGATGCTGCCTGCTATGCTGTGTCCCTCTCCCTCCTGATGCTGCCTGCCTTGCAGAGTCCCTCTCCCTCCTGATGCTGCCTGCCTTGCTGTGTCCCTCTCCCTCCTGACGCTGCCTGCCTTGCTGTGTCCCTCTCCCTCCTGATGCTGCCTGCCTTGCTGTGTTCCTCTCCCTCCTGATACTTCCTGCCTTGCTGTGTCCCTCTCCCTCCTGATGCTGCCTGCCTTACTGTGTTCCTCTCCCTCCTGATACTTCCTGCCTTGCTGTGTCCCTCTCCCTCCTGATGCTGCCTGCCTTGCTGTGTCCCTCTCCCTCCCGATGCTGCCTGCCTTGCTGTGTCCCTCTCCCTCCTGATGCTATCTGTCTTGCTGTGTCTCTCTCCCTCCTGATACTGCCTGCCTAGCTATGACCCCTCCCTCCTGATGCTGCCTGCCTTGCTGTGTCCCTCTCCCTCCTGATGTTATCTGCCTTGCTGTGTCTCTCTCCCTCCTGATACTGCCTGCCTAGCTATGACCCCTCCCTCCTGATGCTGCCTGCCTTGCTGTGTCCCTCTCCCTCCTGATGTTATCTGCCTTGCTGTGTCCCTCTCCCTCATGATGCGTCCTGTCTTGCTGTGTCCCACTCCCTCATGATGCTGCCTGCCTTGCTGTGTCCTTCTCCCTCATGATGCTGCCTGCCTTGCTGTGTCCCTCTCCCTCCTGATGCTGCCTGCCTTACTGTGTCCCTCTCGCTCCTGATACTGCCTGCCTTGCTGTGTCCCTCTCCCTCCTGATGCTGCCTGCCTTGATGTGTTCCTCTCCCCACTGATGCTGCCTGCCTTGCTGTGTCCCTCTCCCTCCTGATGCTGTCTGCCTTGCTGTGACCCCCTCCCTCCTGATGCTGCCTGCCTTGCTGTGTTCCTCTCCCTCCTGATGCTGTCTGCCTTGCTGTGACCCTCTCCCTCCTGATGCTGCCTGCCTTGCTGTGTCCCTCTCCCTCCTGATACTGCCTGCCTTGCTGTGTCCCTCTCCCTCCTGATGCTGCCTGCCTTGCTGTGACCCCCTCCCTCCTGATGCTGCCTGCCTTGCTGTGTCCCTCTCCCTCCTGATGCTGCCTGCCTTGCTGTGTTCCTCTCCCTCCTGATGCTGCCTGCCTTGCTGTGACCCCCTCCCTCCTGATGCTGCCTGCCTTGCTGTGTCCCTCTCCCTCCTGATGCTGCCTGCCTTGCTGTGTCCCTCTCCCTCCTGATGCTGCCTGCCTTGATGTGTTCCTCTCCCCACTGATGCTGCCTGCCTTGCTGTGTTCCTCTCCCTCCTGATGCTGTTTGCCTTACTGTGTTCCCCTCCCTCCTGATGCTGCCTGCCTTGCTGTGTTCCTCTCCCTCCTGATGCTGCCTGCCTTGCTGTGACCCCCTCCCTCCTGATGCTGCCTGCCTTGCTGTGTCCCTCTCCCTCCTGATGCTGCCTGCCTTGCTGTGTTCCTCTCCCTCCTGATGCTGCCTGCCTTACTGTGTCCCTCTCCCTCCTGAAGCGTCCTGCCTTACTGTGTTCCTCTCCCGCCTGATGCTGCCTGTCTTGTAGTGTTCCTCTCCCCACTGATGTTGCCTGCCTTGCTGTGTCCCTCTCCCTCCTGATGCTGCCTGCCTTGATGTGTTCCTCTCCCCACTGATGCTGCCTGCCTTGCTGTGTTCCTCTCCCTCCTGATGCTGTTTGCCTTACTGTGTTCCCCTCCCTCCTGATGCTGTTTGCCTTGCTGTGTTCCTCTCCCTCCTGATGCTGCCTGCCTTGCTGTGTCCCTCTCCCTCCTGATACTGCCTGACTTGCTGTGACCCTCTCCCTCCTGATGCTGCCTGCCTTGCTGTGTCCCTCTCCCTCCTGATGCTGCCTGCCTTGCTGTGTCCCTCTCCCTCCTGATGCTGTCTGCCTTGCTGTGACCCCCTCCCTCCTGATGCTGCCTGCCTTGCTGTGTTCCTCTCCCTCCTGATGCTGCCTGCCTTGCTGTGTCCCTCTCCCTCCTGATGCTGCCTGCCTTACTGTGTCCCTCTCCCTCCTGAAGCGTCCTGCCTTACTGTGTTCCTCTCCCTCCTGATGCTGCCTGCCTTGCTGTGTGCCTCTCCGTCCTGATGCTGCCTGCTTTGCTCTGTCCCTAACCCTCCTGATGCTGCCTGCCTTGCTGTGTCCCTCTACCTCATGATGCTATCTGTCTAGCTGTGTCTCCCACCCTCCTGATGCTGCCTGCCTTGCTGTGTCCCACTCCCTCCTGATGCTGCCTGCCTTGCTGTGTCCCACTCCCTCCTGATGCTGCCTGCCTTGCTGTGTTCCTCTCCCTCCTGATGCTATCTGTCTAGCTGTGTCTCCCACCCTCCTGATGCTGCCTGCCTTACAGTGTCTCTCTCCCTCCTGATACTGCCTGCCTAGCTATGACCCCTCCCTCCTGATGCTGCCTGCCTTGCTGTGTCCCTCTCCCTCATGATGCGTCCTGCCTTGCTGTGTCCCTCTCCCTCCTGATGCTGCCTGCTTTGCTGTGTCCCTCTCCCTCCTGATGCTGCCTGCCTTGCTGTGTTCCCTCTCCCTCCTGATGCTGTCTGCCTTGCTGTGTCCCTCTCCCTCCTGATGCTGCCTGCTTTGCTGTGTCCCTCTCCCTCCTGATGCTGCCTGCTTTGCTGTGTCCCTCTCCCTCCTGATGTTGCCTGCTTTGCTGTGTCCCTCTCCCTCCTGATGCTGCCTGCTTTGCTGTGTCCCTCTCCCTCCTGATGCTGCCTGCTTTGCTGTGTCCCTCTCCCTCCTGATGCTGCCTGCCTTGCTGTGTCCCTCTCCCTCCTGATGCTGCCTGCCTTGCTGTGTCCCTCTCCCTCCTGATGCTGCCTGCTTTGCTGTGTCCCTCTCCCTCCTGATGTTGCCTGCTTTGCTGTATCCCTCTCCCTCCTGATGCTGCCTGCTTTGCTGTGTATCTCTCCCTCCTGATGCTGCCTGCTTTGCTGTGTCCCTCTCCCTCCTGATGTTGCCTGCTTTGCTGTGTCCCTCTCCCTCCTGATGCTGCCTGCTTTGCTGTGTCCCTCTCCCTCCTGATGCTGCCTGCCTTGCTGTGTCCCTCTCCCTCCTGATGCTGCCTGCCTTGCTGTGTCCCTCTCCCTCCTGATGCTGCCTGCCTTGCTGTGGCCCTCTACCTCCTGATGCTGCCTGCCTTGCTGTGTCCCTCTCCCTCATGATGGGCCAGTTTTGCTGTGTCTCCCTCCCTCCTGATGCTGCCTGCCTTGCTGTGTCCCTCTGCCTCCTGATGCTGCCTGCCTTGCTGTGTCTCTCTGCCTCCTGATGCTGCCTGCCTTACTGTGTCCCTCTCCCTCCTGACACTGCCTGCCTTGCTGTGTCCCTGTCCCTCATTATGATGCCTGCTTTGCTGTTTCCCTCTCCCTCCTGATGCTGCCTGCTTTGCTGTGTCCCTCCCCGTCCAGATGCTGCCTGTCTTGCTGTTTCCCTCCCCCTCCTGATGCTGCCTGCCTTGTTGTGTCTCTCTGCCTCCTGATGCTGCCTGCCTTACTGTGTCCCTCTCCCTCCTGACACTGCCTGCCTTGCTGTGTCCCTGTCCCTCATTATGATGCCTGCTTTGCTGTTTCCCTCCCCCTCCTGATGCTGCCTGTCTTGTTGTGTCCCTCCCCCTCCTTATGCTGCCTGCCTTGCTGTGTCCCTCCCCCTCCTGATGCTGCCTGCCTTGTTGTGTCCCTCCCCCTCCTTATGCTGCCTGCCTTGCTGTGTCCCTCTCCCTCCTGATGCTGCCTGCCTTGTTGTGTCCCTCCCCCTCCTGATGCTGCCTGCCTTGCTGTGTTCCTCTCCCTCCTGATGCTGCCTGCCTTGCTGTGTCCCTCTCCCTCCTGATGCTGCCTGCCTTGCTGTGTTCCTCCCCCTCCTGATGCTGCCTGCCTTGCTGTGTTCCCTGTCCCTCCTGATGCTGCCTGCCTTGCTGTGTCCCTCTCCCTCTGATGCTGCCTGCCTTGCTTTGTCCTCTCCCTCCTGATGCTGCCTGCCTTGCTGTGTTCCCTGTCCCTCATGATGCTGCCTGCCTTCCTGTGTCTCTCTCCCTCCTGATGCTGCCTGCCTTGTTGTGTCCCTCGCCCTCCTGATGCTGCCTGCCTTGCTGTGTTCCCTCTCCCTCCTGATGCTGCCTGCCTTGCTGTGTCCCTCTCCCTCCTGATGCTGCCTGCCTTGCTGTGTCCCTCTCCCTCTGATGCTGCCTGCCTTGCTTTGTCCTCTCCCTCCTGATGCTGCCTGCCTTGCTGTGTTCCCTGTCCCTCATGATGCTGCCTGCCTTCCTGTGTCTCTCTCCCTCCTGATGCTGCCTGCCTTGTTGTGTCCCTCGCCCTCCTGATGCTGCCTGCCTTGCTGTGTTCCCTCTCCCTCCTGATGCTGCCTGCCTTGCTGTGTCCCTCTCCCTCCTGATGCTGCCTGCCTTGCTGTGTTCCCTGTCCCTCCTGATGCTGCCTGCCTTGCTGTGTTCCCTCTCCCTCCTGATGCTGCCTGCCTTGCTGTGTCCCTCCCCCTCCTGATGCTGCCTGCCTTGCTGTGTCCCTCTCCCTCCTGACGCTGCCTGCCTTGCTGTGTCCCTCCCCCTCCTGATGCTGCCTGCCTTGCTGTGTCCCTCTCCGTCCTGATGCTGCCTGCCTTGCTGTGTCCCTCCCCCTCCTGATGCTGCCTGCCTTGCTGTGTCCCTCCCCCTCCTGATGCTGCCTGCCTTGCTGTGTCCCTCCCCCTCCTGATGCTGCCTGCCTTGCTGTGTCCCTCCCCCTCCTGATGCTGCCTGCCTTGCTGTGTCCCTCTCCCTCCTGATGCTGCCTGCCTTGCTGTGTCCCTCCCCCTCCTGATGCTGCCTGCCTTGCTGTGTCCCCCTCCCTCCTGATGCTGCCTTCCTTGCTGTGTCCCTCTCCCTCCTGATGCTGCCTGCCTTGCTGTGTCCCTCTCCCTCCTGATACTGCCTGCCTAGCTGTGTTCCCTCTCCCTCCTGATGCTGCCTGCCTAGCTGTGTCCCTCCCCCTCCTGATGCTGCCTGCCTAGCTGTGTTCCCTCTCCCTCCTGATGCTGCCTGCATTGCTGTGTCCCTCTCCCTCCTGATGCTGCCTGCCTTGCTGTGTCCCTCTCCCTCCTGATGCTGCCTGCCGAGCTGCGTTCCCTCTCCCTCCTGATGCTGCCTGCCTTGCTGTGTCCCTCTCCCTCCTGATGCTGCCTGCCTAGCTGTGTTCCCTCTCCCTCCTGATGCTGCCTGCCTTGCTGTGTTCCCTCTCCCTCCTGATGCTGCCTGCCTTGCTGTGTTCCCTCTCCCTCCTGATGCTGCCTGCCTTGCTGTGTCCCTCTCCCTCCTTATGCTGCCTGCCTTGCTGTGTCCCTCTGCCTCTTCCCTGTCCACCTTGCATTCCAGGCATGTGCGGTTTTTTTATGTCTCTAACTCAGTGGATGGAGAAAGCGGAATCTCAGCTTGTGTTTCTCCCTGGCTCGCCATTATCTATTCTCTTGTTGACCTAACTCACTCTTACTCTCACTCTTACTCTGTCACTCTCACTCTCTCTCTCTCGCTCTCTCTGTCTCTCCTCTGTGTCGCCTGTCGCTTACTCCTTTGCCCCTCCTGTCTTCATCATATATACCACCTTTTCCTGGCTACCATCACTTCTCAAGAGACATTAACTACATTTCTCTCTCTGCACAAATGCTGCCAGACCTGCTGAGCTTCTCCAGCAAGCTCTGCTTTCAGATTTCCAGCGTCCGCAGTTCTTTGTTTCATGTTATGCGGTTGACTCTTCACCGCCCTCTGAAATGGCCAAGCCAGAACCACTCAGTTTCAAGGGGCAATTAGGGATGGGCAGCGGATGCTGGTCATGCTCATGTCCCATACAAGCTTAAACGAAAGCCCCACCATCTCCCTCTTTCTCTCTCCCTCTTCCTCTCTCTTTCTCTCCCTCCCTCTCTCAGGCTGCCTGCTGGGATGTGATTATAAAAACGATCCAGATTTAGCAGCTCAGCAGTTCTAATTCTAAATGTCTGGATTAAGAGCTGGTTCTGCCTCACGCACTCCAGTGCAATGCACTGCATCACAGTTAACACCAGCCCTCATGCCGAAACTGAGCTGAATTCACCAAAAGCCTGGGGAATGAAAGGGGTGGCCGTACACAATCATCCATGCGTTTACCTTGGCTGTAACAACGGAGAGAGAGAGAGAGAGAGAGAGAGAGAGAGGAGTGGGGGAGAGATGATTGCTGAGACTCATTGTATTGAAACATCGGTGAGACTTGTTTGACCTGGGATTATGTGTGGAGAACCAAATCTTCCTGACAGTAACAGGAAGACCAGGCAAATGCAGAACCTGTGATTAAGGGGGGGGGGATATAGTAGCTCAGTGGTTAGCACTGCTGCCTCCCAGCGCCAGGGACCCGGGTTCGATTCCAGCCTCGGGTGACTGTCTGTGTGGAGTTTGCACCCTCTCCCCGTGTCTGCGTGGGTTTCCTCCAGGTGCTCCAGTTTCCTCCCACAGTACAAAGATGTGCAGGTTAAGATGGATTGGCCATGCTAAATTGGCCCATAATATTCTGGACATGTAGGCTGGGTTGGGAAATACAGGGTTATGGGGATTGGGGATGGGCTGCCGTTCTGAGGTTCGATGGCCTGCTTTCATGCTCTTCGACCTAGAAAACCTGGTACTATCTGCGCAAGCGTTTATAACAGAGCAAGAGTCTTTAATCCCTGGGAAGGGACGGGAGCTTTGATTTTAACATGGAATAAAATGTACACCTTGGAATGTAACCTTTGGTTGTGTTCACTACCGCCTGGAGGTGGGATGGTCTTGATGTTAGTCACTTGTCATTTGGTGCTTTCAGACTGCACCTTGGAATTAGATCAAACTCTAACCGGTTACTGGTTACTGTGTTTCAACCAAGGAAGGCCTCAGTAGGAGCTAACCAGGAGTTCCCTCTCCTTTCCTGACCTAGAGCTCCTTTAATCCTAGCCTTCTGCTCCACACACATCTCACTGTCGAGTATCGATTGTCATCCTGTCGGTGACTTTATGCGCAGATTTGCTCTGTCCAAAAATAAAAACTGCCTTGTATTTCCCCCCAATGTTTATTAAAGCAGGTCAGGACACACCACAGGGAGAGGTATCAGGTCCTACAGTGGAGAAAGAGGCCCTTCGGCCTACCCTGTCTATACCGTCCAACAAACACCAAACGCCACTAATCCCATTTCCGTGCACTTGAACCATAACCTGCTGTGCCCTGGCATTTGAAATACTAATCCAGATGATTTTTAAACATTGCCAGTGTCTCTGCAGCTGTATTCTAGTGACAGCCAGTGCCACTGGACTGCGTCCCAGTGAGAGTCAGTGCCAGTGGAACTGTATCCCAGTGAGAGTTGTTGCCAGTGGACTGTACACCAGTGAGACTCATTGCCAGTGGAACGGTATCACAGGGAGAGTCAGTGCTAGTGGAACTATATCCCAGTGAGAGTCATTGTGAGTGGAACTGTAACCCAGTAAGAGTCATTGCCAGTGGAAATATAACCCAGTAAGAATCAGTGCCAGTCCCACTGACTAGTGAGAGTCAGTGCCAGTGGAACAGCATTCCAGTGAGAGTCAGTGCCAGTGGAACTGTATCCCAGGGAGAGAATCAGAGCCAGTGGAACTATATCCCAACGAGAGCCATTGCCAGTGGAACTCTATCCCAGTGAGAGTCAGTGCCAGTGGAACTCTATCCCAGTGAGAGTCAGTGCCAGTGGAACTGTATCCCAGTGAGAGTCAGTGCCAGTGGAACTGTATCCCAGTGAGAATCATTGCCAGTGGAACTGTATCCCAGTGAGAGTCAGTGCCAGTGGAACTGTATCCCAGTGAGAGTCAGTGCCAGTGGAACTGTATCCCAGTGAGAACCATTGCCAGTGGAACTGTATCCCAGTGAGAGTCATTGCCAGTGGAACTGTATCCCAGTGAGAGTCAGTGCCAGTGGAACTGTATCCCAGTGAGAATCAGTGCCAAGGGAACTGTATTCCAGTGAGAGTCATTGCCAGTGGAACTGTGTCCCAGTGAGAATCAGTGCCAGTGGAACTGTATCCCAGTGAGAGTCAGTGCCAGTGGAACTGTATGCAGTTTCCTCTTTACAAAATAAGATAAGGTTTATAAAACTATGAGGGGCATGGAGAAGGTGAAACAGCAGGTGTCTTTTCCCTAGGGTGGGGGAGTTCAGGACTCGGGACGTATTTTCAAGATGAGAGTAGGAAGATTTAAAAAGGACATGAGGGGCAACTTATTCACTCAGAGAGCGGTTATACACTTCTAGGGGTACCATTATAATGTTTAAAAGACATTTCGATAAGTAGATGAATGGGAAAAAGTCAGAGGTCACACAACACCAGGTTATAGTCCAACAGGTTTATTTGAAATCACAAGCTTTTGGAGCGCTGCCCCTTCTTCAGGTGAAGTCAGATGAAGTTCGAAAACCTTGTGAAACAAACCTGTTGGACTATAACCTGGTGTCATGTAGTTCCTGACTTAGTGCACCCCAGTACAACACTGGCCTCTCCACCTCATGAATAGGAAAGGAGTGGGGGGGGGGGGGGGGGGGGGGGAATATGGGTCAAGCACAAGTAGGTGGGACTGGTTTCGTTTGGGATTAGCAGGTCAGCAGGGACTGGATGGAGTGAAGGATCTGTTTCCGTGCTGTATATCCCTGTCCCTCTGTCCCTTCTGTGTCCAGCAGTTTCTCTCACACTCGCTCCCTCACTCCGCCTCGGTCGTCTGGAATAAGTGCCTGTTACCATCGGAGAGATTAAAATGCCTTTTAGCTGGATGGATTTTCTTTTTAAACAAACGAGTCTCGGATTGCATTACAAAATAATGATTCGGCTGAAACAGTCCCCAGATGCTGCCGACAGCCTGGCGAGAGTCCATGACAGATGGGGTCCTTTGGGAAATGGACTGAGATTGAGGCGAGGTGTAATATGGAGGGGGATGATAATGCTGACACTGCCGTGAAGCCAGCTTTCAGACTGTTCCCATTGTTATCCCCAGGGGGCTGGAATTCCAGGAAGTCGGTCAGGAAAACAGGACAATCTTCCATTCCTTGGGATACTGCAGTGACAGCAGAAGCGCACTCACACTCACTCACACTCACTCACACACTCACTCACATCACACACACACTCACATCACACACACACATCACACACACACACTCACTCACACACACACTCACATCACACTCACACTCACTCATACACACTCACATTACACACACACTCACATCACACACTCACATCACACACTCACATCACACACACACTCACTCACACACACACTCACTCACACACACACTCACATCACACTCACACTCACTCATACACACTCACATTACACACACACTCACATCACACACTCACATCACACATACACTCATCACTCACACACTCACTCACATCACACACACACACACACACTCACACACACACACATCAGACACACACACTCACACACACATTCACACACACACACTCACACACACACTCACATCACACACACACTCACATCACACACACTCACATCACACACACACACTCATATCACACACACTCATTCACACACTCACTTACATCACGCACACACTCACATCGCACACACACTCACTCACACACTCACACTCACACACACACACACACTCACACACACACTCACACACACACTCACACACACACTCACATCACACACACACTCACTCACACACACACATCACACACACACTCACATCACACACATACACTCACATCACACACACACACTCACTCACTCACATCACACACACACTCACATCACACACACACTCACATCACACACTCACTCACACACTCACATCACACTCACACTCACACACACTCACATCACACTCACACTCACATCACACTCACTCACATCACTCACACACACTCACATCATTCACACACTCACTAACATCACACACACACTCACTCACATCACACACACTCACACACACACTCACATCACACACACTCACTCACACACACTCATACACACACACTCACTCACATCACACACACACACTCACATCACACACACACACACTCACATCACACTCACTCACACTCACTCACACACACATCACACTCACACACTCACATCACACTCACTCACATCACTCACACACACTCACATCACTCACACACTCACTCACATCACACACACACTCACTCACATCACACACACTCACTCACACACACACTCACACTCACACTCTCACACACACACACTCACATCACACACACACACTCACTCACACACACACTCACACACTCACATCACACTCACTCACTCACTCACTCACTCACATCACACACACACACTCACATCACACACACACTCATTACACACACACTCACACACACACACTCACATCACACACATACACACACTCACATTACACACACACACTCACATCACACACATCACTCACACTCACTCACATTACACACTCACTCACATCACACACACACACACATCACTCACACACACTCACATCATACACACACTCACATCACACACACTCACATCACTCACACACACTCACATCATACACACATCACTCACACACACTCACATCACACACTCACTCACATCACACACACACACACACTCACATCACACACATCACTCACACACACTCACATCACACACTCACTCACATCACACACACACACACTCACACACACATCACACACACACTCACATCACACACTCACTCACACACTCACATCACACTCACACTCACACACACTCACATCACACTCACTCACATCACTCACACACACTCACATCACTCACACACTCACTAACATCACACACACACTCACTCATATCACACACACTCACACACACACTCACACTCACACACACACTCACATCACACACACTCACTCACACACACTCATACACACACACACACACACACTCACATCACACACACAAACTCACATCACACACACACACTCACACACACTCACATCACACTCACATCACACTCACTCACACTCACTCACACACACTCACACACTCACACACTCACATCACACTCACTC